>NC_066541.1:4233635-4503635 GCF_024679095.1 Eriocheir sinensis | reverse complement strand
TGTGCTTGGGCGCAGAAATCTTGAATAATGCGGCCCAAGGAATCGAACACCTTACCCACAGCACACAGGAGGGATAGAGAGAAGAAGAGTGGAGTTCGTTGGGAATTCGTTGGGAAGAGTGGAGTTGGAATTCGTTGGAAGAGTGGAGTTCGTTGGGGGTTCGTTGGGGAATCGAACACCCTATACCCACAGCACACAGGAAGGATCGAGAGAAGAAGAGTGGAGTTCGTTGGGGTTCGTTGGGGAATCGAACACCCTATACCCACAGCACACAGGAGGGATCGAGAGAAGAAGAGTGGAGTTCGTTGGGGTTCGTTGGGGAATCGAACACCCTATACCCACAGCACACAGGAGGGATCGAGAGAAGAAGAGTGGAGTTCGTTGGGGTTCGTTGGGGGAATCGAACACCCTATACCCACAACACACAGGAGGGATCGAGAGAAGAAGAGTGGAGTTCGCTGGGGACTTTTAACACACCAAGTAACACACAATATTATTCCCCTCACACTCGCTCCTGGCGCGTACTAAGCGGGGGAAGGGAGAAAACTTGGGGTATTAATTCTTGCCGTCATCCGCAGCACATTTTGGGGCCGTAAGTTGAGGGTAATTTAATGTTCCGCCTTCATTCCGGCGCATCTGCAGACCGAACACGTACGAGGCGACATGATAATAAAATAGACTGTCAGGAAAAGCCGAATAAGTTGCGTTGAGTAATGGAGTGGCTCGCCCTGGTTTTCGGCGCTCCTGCAAGCCGAACACGTATACAAGTTGACTTTGTGATGAAATAGAATGTCAACAAGAGGACAGAAGTTGATGGCGGGAATATGAATTGCCCCCAAAATAGAAAAAAATATATTGTAGAATGTTTTATCTTCTGTTTTACTTACAAAATAATGAATTGCCCAGAAAACCGGAACAGATTAGGACAGGATTGTGCATTGCCCGAAAAAAAAGGATAGAATGTTTTCTCTTTTTCCTTATGAAAGTGTAAAGACCAAGAAAAAAATTAAAGAATGTTTCATCTATTTTACTGTATTTGAATGATTTAAAGATACATAAGACAGTTACAACAACAAAAAGCGAGTTAAAGCTTAAATTACTTTGCCCTAAAAAACAGTAAAAAGATCAAATGGAATGTTTTGTCTTTATTCACAATATATTTAAAGTTTCTACAAGGTTATAAGACGATAGAATATATGGAAAGAAACGTATATATAGAGGAGGGAAAATTTATACATATCACCTGAGAAAAAAAATATCTCGTAAACATATTATCATTAATTTCACCATATTTCTGCTCTATTTAAATATCTTATAACCACATGTTGAGAATAGCAGCAATTAACAGCACGAAAAACATAGATCAACGTGGGAAAAATGTATAATATTGAATTTTAATAATAACCCATGGTGTGTGTACGGCCTCTGCAAGCCTGTTTATTAGCAGATATTAACAATGATGTGAGAGGAAAACAAAAAACGGTGATAAAGGAAATAATGAAAAGAGAATAAGGGAAGAGAAGGGAAAGGAACGACCATATGTAGATTACCTAAGAAAAACGTCTGCATTTGTCAGCTTTAATGAAGAAAGAAAGGAAGGTAGAAGAAAGAAAAATTATACTGAAAATTACCTAAGAAAAACGTCTGCATTTGTCAGCTTTAATGAAGAAAGGAAGGAAGGCAAAAGAAAGAAAATTATACTGAAAATTACCTAAGAAAAACGTTTGCATTTGTCAGCTTTAATGAAGAAAGGAAGGAAGGTAGAAGAAAGAAAAATGATACTGAAAATTACCTAAGAAAAACGTTTGCATTTGTCAGCTTTAATGAAGAAAGGAAGGAAGGCAAAAGAAAGAAAATTATACTGAAAATTACCTAAGAAAAACGTTTCCATTTGTCAGCTTTAATGAAGAAAGGAAGGAAGGCAAAAGAAAGAAAAATGATACTGAAAATTACCTAAGAAAAACGTTTGCATTTGTCAGCTTTAATGAAGAAAGGAAGGAAGGCAAAAGAAAGAAAATTATACGGAAAAGGAAAAACAAGAAAAAACGAGAGAAATGACAGAAATGAAAGAAGAAATGAAAGACTATACCCCAAAGTATTTCAATCCTCTACAAGTATACAAAAGAAGAGCGGAAATAAAAGGAAAAAAATAAACACATTAGCCGTGGTTGAGAAAAGAAAACACCACCTGTAGATTACCTAACTCTCTGTAATTAGTGATTTTGACTTTACCTCCAAAATAGTCCGAACCTCTACAAGCACAAAATAAAACAACAGAGGCAGTAAGGGCAAGGAAAACCACGTCAGTTACCCGGGAAAAAAGTGTCTAGCATTTCCCAAGCCGCGCATCACCGCCGGGACCCACCTGTAGGAACACCTGTAATTATCGTCCCCCGAGGGTTACCTGTGCCGCCTAATGGCCCCCCGAGGCACCTGCACACGGGGGGGCGCGGGGGATCCTGATATTATCCAGTTTGCGTAATGGCGGGGCGACGCACCCACATACGCAACGCACATCAAAGGGCGGCGACACCTTAGCACACAGGTACACACACGCCTACCCGCCCAGGTGTACACGTAGCCATAAAGTCGCGTGTAGGTGTTGTTTTAGGTTTTTTTTTTTTTTTTTTTTTTTTTTTTTGGTGGGGGGTGAAGTTAAGGTAAGGAGGAAGGATATGTGAGGCGTGGGGAGGTAGGGATGTGTGTGTGTGTGTGTGTGTGTGTGTGTGTGTGTGTGTGTGTGTGTCTGTGTGACTTGGTTTGCATGTGGAATTAGTGGTTCTTTGTTATTTCCATTCTCTCTCTCTCTCTCTCTCTCTCTCTCTCTCTCTCTCTCTCTCTCTCTCTCTCTCTCTCTCTCTCTCTCTCTCTCTCTCTCTCTCTCTCTCTCTCTCTCTCTCTCTCTCTCTCTCTCTCTCTCTCTCTCTCTCTCAAGAAAGAAAGAAAGTATTGAAAAGTATTGGATTTCTGATCCGAATCGGGTCAGGTTCTTGATACAATCTGATTGACTCCGGTTGACACTCGCTGAAAACTTGTCTGTCCGTTTGGCTGCCTGTCCGTCTGTATCTATCCACCACTCTATCTATCTATCTTCTATCTGTCTATCTACCTATTTATTTATCTATTTATCTAGCCATCTATCTACACATCTACTTATCTATCTATCTATCTATCTGTCTGTATCTCAATCTTCTATTGATCTATCTATATCTCTGTGTATATAAAAGTCTATCTATATTTTTATACTTGTTTGTACTCCTCTTTTCATTTGTCTTAACAACCATTCGCTTATTTGTCTTTCTGATTGTCTTCTCTTTCCTTACATATTTGTGGGCTTCCTTTATATACATTTCCTTTCCCTGTACAGCCTTACTCCCTTTCTTTTTATTCTAGTCAAGCGATGTGGTGTGTGATTGGTGTGGTTAAGTGATTAATGACACATACCTGTGTGTGTGTGTGTGTGTGTGTGTGTGTGTGTGTGTGTGTGTGTGTGTGTGTGTGTGTGAGTGCGCGCGCGCGCGCGCGTACGTGCGTGCACGGAGGGAAGGAAGGCAAGGAGTTATTAGGGAAGGAGAGAGAGGAGGAGGACAGATAACAGATGATAGGAGGGTGAAGATAAAAGAAGGAAGAGGACTGAAAAATACAAAACAAAAAAGGGTAGACCACAAAAAACATCACTCCAAGAGAAAGGTGCGCACATCACCACACAAAGCAAAGTGTACTCACCACCACTTGGGTTCCCGCCGCGTGCGTTCCGTGCTGGTGACGCTGATGCAGAGGAGCAGGAGGGCGGCCCACGGCAGGAGGTGGCCCGCCCCCGCCCGCCCCCGCCCCCCGAACCTCATCCTCGACCTCCGGACACAGCGGGAGGGCGAGAGGCACCGGCGGGAGGCTGGAGGCGTCACTGTGTCTGGGAGGCCGCTGGCACCCGCGCGGCCCCGCGCATACTCTCCGACACCTTTTGGCACTGTGTCGCGGCACCGCCGGGCACTGGGCACTGGTCTGAACACTAGCCTGGCACTGTCACTGGCAGGCGCTGACGCGGCTCCCTCTGCTGCAGCCTTGGTCAGGGCGCTGGCGTGCGTATCTTCATTTCCAGGCGTGGAGCGCTGCGTCCGTGTCCTCGCCGCGGCACTGTAACGAGCGACCCATCGTGAGTCACGCCCCAGAGACTCACGCTCGACCCTCCCTCACCTAACGCTACAGAACACCCAGGGGCCCGGCGTCCCCATCAGCGCCTCACTCACAGGTAGTTTTCTGGGCTGCGCCGCGGCTTGGCCCCCCACACAGTTCCCGTGTGGCCTCGAGCGCGTCAAGACAGTGAACACAGCGCCGCCGCCGCCGCCTATATATTCCCGGCGACAGGATCTGATTCAGTGGAACAACATGTCACTTCCGAGAAGGTTGACGCCGTCACTTCCCGCCGCGTTGGGCAAGAGTAGCGACGAGGGGCGGCCCGCTGGCCAGCCCGGCACGCGGCGACACTCACACCTCTCACTACACTCACACCTTTCACTCACTCCTCACTCGCTCCCCGGGCCTGTCCCCTCCTATGGAAGCGGCGACAAGTGTGTTTATCTCGAAGGTAAATCGTGTAAGGATGGGAGGCGGCGCGGCGCGGCGCGGGGCGGGGCGAGAGGCGCGGGTGTGGTGCGGGGCAGGCGGTGCGCGGGCCGCGGGTCCCCAGGAGATGAGGTGAGCGTTGAGGGTACGGCCCGTGTGATCGGCTTTGAGGCTGCCGCCGCGAGAGGCGGGCTCCGGGCGGGTCAGACACTCAGCAAAGGGAGCCGACTTTTGCACCTCGGAAGCTCCCCCACAGCTGCCGCGTCCCGCCAGGCTGCCGTCTGCCGCTGCTGCCGCCTCGGCCCCGACGCCCCCGCACCACCGCACGCTAAAAAACAACCCCCGCGCCCGAAACAAGCTGGATAATAGGACGGCAAGTCCGGTCGGCGGGAGACATGCGGCAACGCAGGTCAGGGCGCATGCGTGGAATTAGCAGGTGTGCGGCGGCCCCAACGTGTGGCAGCCCCGCCGCTGCACACACACACACACACACACACACACACACACACACACACACATTTATACCGGGCCATATCTTAATATCCTCCTTGACCGCCGCACCAGCTGGGCCCTGAACGCCTCGACCCACACCGCCTCGCCCTCCTTGCACGCCGCCCCGCCCCGCCCCGTTCCGCGCCGCCCCGCCCCGCCGCCCTCCGCCCGCCGATCCCGTTGAAGTCTCCGAGGCGAGCGGCGCGCACCGTGTTTCTAATTACGGCCGTGAGCAGCATGTCGGAATATCTATATAATCTGATGCGACTCGTTATTACACAAGGGCTGGGCGGCGGCGGCGGCGGTGTGGCGGGGGACGCAAGGGCGGGTTTGGGCGGCGCTGGGCGGGACGCGGCGCTCCGGTGCGGCCTCGTAATGATGTATATGTAGATGTGTTTCCAGCGTGCCTGCGTGTGTGTGTGCGTGTGTGTGTGTGTGTGTGTGTGTGTGTGTGTGCGCGAAACCACGATACAGGTGTTTGGGCGCTCCAGACACACACACACACACACACACACACACACACACACACACACACACACACGATTTATTATTTATTGATTGATTTTTTGCTACTTTTCTTTTAAACGTTTGATCATTACCTGCTGATTCTGCTTCTCTCCTCCCTCCCCTCCTTCACCTCTCCCTCACGTGTCCCTCTCCCCCCTCTCCCCTCTCCCCCTCTCACCTTTTCCTCACCTACCATACACTCCTTTCCTTGTTTTACCTCCTTTTCCTCACTGTCCCCATTTGTCTCTCCACCTCCATCCCTTCATCTCCCTCTCCCTCATTTTCTTTCTCCCTCATTCTCCTCCTTCACCCCCTTGCTTCACCCCTCTTCATTAGTTCCTCCCTCCTCCTCCTCCTCCTCCTCCTCCACCTTCTCCAGTACATTCTCTTCTTCCACCCCTCCATCCTCTCTCCCCCTTCCTCCCTTTCCTCCTCCCTTCCTCATCTCAACTACGAACGAGAAGTCTTTAAGCTGAGCCTGAGGGGAGGAGGAGGAGGAGGAGGTGAAGGTGGAAGAGGGAAGAACTGTGGGTGGTAAGCGTGGGAGTGGAGCGAGAGAGAGAGAGAGAGAGAGAGAGAGAGAGAGAGAGAGAGAGAGAGAGAGAGAGAGAGAGAGACTTAACCACTTAAAGCTAATTGCCAGTAATTGCTCCGGACGAGGCTGTGGAGTGGAGGAGTGGGAGGAACCATCGCCCCCCACTCCCCCTCCACTCCCCCCTTCCCCCCCGCCCCCCCCCCACTCCGTTTCCGTGACTGGGCCAATCAGAAGCCGGGAAACGTAAGCATCTTGTCACGCCAGCCAATGACAAGCGTGGCGGCATTTAAGAAAGGGATGAAGATGTTGAATGGGGAAGTTTGGAGAGTTCTTCCCTCCTCCTCCTCCTCTTCCTCTTCCTTCTCTTCCTCCTCCTCTTCCTTCTCTTTATTTTCATTCCCCTTGTTCTTCTTCCTCTACGTCTACTTACTCCCCCTCCTCATCTTTTTCCTCCTCTTCATTTGCCTCATTCTCCTCCTCTTCCTCTTCCTTCTCTTCCTCCTCCTCTTCCTTCCTTTCATTTTCATTTTCATTCCCCTTGTTCTTCTTCTACGTCTACTTTCTCCTCCTCCTTTTCTTTTGCCTCCTCCTCCTCCTCTTCCTTCTACTCCTCATTCTCATCCTTATTCTCTTTCTTCCCCTCCTATTCTTCCTCCTCCTCCTCCTCATCATCATCATCATCATCATCATCATTATCATCTTCCTCCTCCTTCTCATCTTTATTCTCCTTCCCCTCCTATTCTTCACTCTCCTTCTCCTCCTCCTCCTCCTCTTCATCATCATCATCATCATCATCATCATCTTCCTCTTTCTTCTTCCTCTCCTCTTCCACTTCCTCTTTCTCATTCTCATCTTCAATCTCCTTCTTCCTCTCTTCCTCTTCTTCCTCTTCCTCCTCCTCCTCCTCCTTCCCCTCCGACCCCTTCTCTTTCTCATGCACATCCTCCTCCTCCTCCTCCTCCTCCTCCAAGTCAAGGGTTCAGGAACTTCTCGTCTACTCGTCATGCGTAACTTCACTTCACTTCTCTGCTGTTCTCTTCACTTCTCTTCACTACTCTTCATTTTTCTTCACCTTTCTCTTTGCTTCTCTTCACTTCTCTTCACTTCTCTTCTCTTCACTTCTCTTCTCTGACTAGAAAGACAAGCACTTCTTAACCTTTCTACGTGGTCAGAATTGAGATGTTATTGCTCTCTCTCTCTCTCTCTCTCTCTCTCTCTCTCTCTCTCTCTCTCTCTCTCTCTCTCTCTCTCTCTCTCTCTCTCTCTCTCTCTCTCTCTCTCTCTCTCTCTCTCTCTCTCTTTTACGCATTTTTTTTCATTTTTTAGTCGTTTTTTCTTGTTATTCTTTTGTTATTTTTTATCGATTCCATATTTTTTAAAGTTATTGCTATTTTTTTTTTTTTTGGTTTCTTGCGATTAAGCTTTTGTTAGTTGTGTTTCGGTCTGTTTGTATATGCATGTGTGTGTTCCGCCTCTTCCTCAGTCCTCTCTTCACCCCTTCATCACCCCTTCCCCCTCTACACCCTTGCAAACTGCCTCATCTTGCACCCTTTAGTTCGTCACCCCCGCAGTTTCTTCCTCCATCTCTCCCTCCCTCCCTCCCTCCCTCCCTCACTCACTCACTCACTCACTCACTCACTCACTCACTTTTCACCCCTCACCTTAGCTTCTCATACCCTCACCCTTATGTTCTTAATTATCACCCTCTTCCCACACCCTTGTCACTCCTTCCTCACCCTTGTCTACCCCTTCCCCCTCTCACACTCGTCTCTGTCACCCTTACACCCCATCACCAACACCATTCATTCATCACCCTAACACCCCTTCAGTTGGCACCCCTATCATCACCCATCACCAATCTTCACCCCTTCATTGCCTCACCCCGTCAACACCCTATGGACACCGCCTCATCACTTTCACTATCTTCACCATCGTCATCATCGTCGTCACCCTTCACCCCAGATGGTCTTACTGAGCAGCTGTCACGGATCACACACACACACACACACACACACACACACACACACACACACACACATGCGCGCCGGAAGATTAATTTGCAGGTGGTGGAGGTAGAGGAGAAAGTGGAGATGAGAAGGAGAAAGGAGATGAGAGGAGAAGAAAAGTATAGACAGAACAAGTGAGGAAAGAAGATAAAAGAGAAAAAGAAAAAAAAAAAGAGACGAAAACTGTAGAGTAGATGAGAGTGGACGACAATATAAGGAAGGAAGTGAAAAGAGGAAAAGAGGAGATAAAAAGGAAAAGACAGGAGAGGAAGAAGGGGAAAAGAGAGTAAAGGAGAAAGGAAAGTGAAAGGGAGATAAAGAGTAAAGATGAAAAGGAAGGGAGTGAAGGGAAAGAAAGGGGGAAGAGATAAATGAGAAAGGCAGGAAAGGAAGAGAGATAAAGAGTATATTAGACGAGACAAGCTGAATAGAAAGGGTGACAGTAAGATAGGTGAAGAGAAAATAAGAAAAGGAGAAAGACGATGAAAGGGGGAAGGAGATATGAATAAGGACTGAAAAGGATATGGGATAGGAAATATGTGAGGAGGCGAAGGAGGAGGAGGAGGAAGTAGGAGGAGGATTAGGGTAAGCTGGGTTCATCACCTGCTACCTAATTAATGTTGAAACACCTGTCCTTATGTCCAGGTGAGGTGGGACACACACACACACACACACACACACACACACACACACACACACACACACACACACACATAAAACAACAACAAAAAAAGACTGATTGAGATAATAACAAACTCACCTGACAGATTGCCCCTCCTCCTTCTCCTCCCTCTCCTCCCTAGTGGTAAGTTCTTATCCTTATTTATTTTTACCAGACTTATTAAGCTTTTTCCCTCCCGAGACGAGTAAGAGGCGGTTTTAAGGCCCGGACACGCTTGTTTTCCCGCCATGCTTTAAGAGGCAAGAGGCAAGAGGAATACGTGTCCAGGAGGCGTTGTAAAGAGGCAGTTTATTATAATCTTCTGGAGGAGGAGGAGGAGGAAGAGATGTGCGTAGTTGACTGCTTGGAAGACAAATTAAGACTAAGATGAGGACAAAGAGGAAGAGGAGAAGGAGAAGGAGGAGGAGGAGAAAACAGAGGCGGTGAAAGATGAAGAATAACAGGAAGAAAGACAGAAGATAGAGAATAAAGAACTGGTGGATAAAGAGAAAAGTGCGAGAAATAGAAGAAGAGGAATAAGAAAGAGGACATGAGGTTAAGAGAATAATAGATAATGGATAATGGATAAGGAGTGCGAGAGAGAGGAAATGCGAGAAATTGAGGAAGAGAGAATTGAAAGAGGACGAGGAAGGAAGTTAAGAGAATAATGGATAGTTGATAAACAGTGCGAGAGAGATGAAGACAAAGGACTGGAAGGAGAACAGAACAACGAAAGAAGACAAAGTGACAGAATAGAAAGATTGATGGATAGAAAGAAAACAAGAAAACAAAGACGAAAAGGAAACTCATTATACGAAATACTGAAAGAGAACAATGCACACGACTATGAAGATGATGGTGATGACGATGATGATAATGATGAATTTGAAAAGGAGGAATCAGAGTAAGAACGTATCATAACTCATAGAACAAAAAGGAGGAGGAGAAAGAAGAGAATGAGAGAGAAGAGAGGAGGACAAGAGGAAAAAGAAAGAGGAAACAGGGAAGACTTGGATCCACACAACTTAGAGGAAGAGGAACATTAAGAGAAATAAGAAAAACAGCTGTCGTAATAGGAAGGAAAGGAAAGCGAAGAAATAAAAAGATAAAATAATCACTAGGAAAATGAGGAGGGAGGAGAGAAAGGAGTGTCACTGAAGGAGGAAGATAGGGAAGAAGAGGAAGAGTAAAAGGAACAAGAATAAAGAGGAAAAGTATAGTGGATGTGATGAGTAAGAAGTGATCCATATAATAAAGAGGAAGAGGAGGAGGAGGAGGAGGAGAAAATCAAGAATGCAGTGAGGAAGAGGAACAAGAGGAAGCGGGGTTCATAAGAGGAAGAAGAGGAAGAGGAAGGGGAGAAAAGGAGCAGGAGAAAGAGGAAGAGAGGAAGAAGAGGGAAAGGTATTACAGATAGAAAAAAGAGGAAGAGGAAGAAGAGGACTTGCCATGGGAGTGTAGCGAAGCCCTGTGTGTGGAGCCTCGTGGGGGGGAGGGGGGGGGCAGGCAGGGGTAGAGACAGGGGTGATCAAGGGTGGACAGGGGTGAGGGTGATTGGGGGTGAGAGGTGATTGCGAGAGGCGGGCACACTCACTCACCCTTTCACCCACCCTGCCTCACTGAAGGAAGAAAAGGAAGGAGAGGGGAGAAAAGGGGGAACGAGCCTCAATCACCCTCACACGTCATTAGGCAAAGTGAAGGGGGGGGGGGGTTAAAGAGGGGGAGGGGGGCACTGGAGGACTTAGTAACATTGCAGTCTTAATTACGCTTCGAACCATTTGCAAGGCTGCCTCCTGTCCGCTGCCTTCTCTAATAACGTAGGTTGGTGGAGACCCCGCATCGAACCCCCGCCCTCCGCCGCCGCTCCGCCAATAAGAACACGGCGCGGCGGATCTGAGGGACGCACGGCGGGTTCTGATTGGCTCGGTGCGTCTTTCATCTCCCGCGTAGCCCCGCCCCCCTTCTCCGGTGTTGGCCTGGCTTGAAGGGCTTGAAGGACCGACTCAGCTATTCTCCCCGGCCCTTCCTTCTCCTCCTCGCTTCCTTGACGTCTACATTAAGTTTACAGTCTCCCCAGCCTCGTCTCCCCTTCCCTGGTCTTCCTTCCTTCCCCATGGTCTCTTTCTCCCCTCGTCGTCTCTTTCCTCCCCCTGGTCTTCTTCTCTCCCCGCCCTGATCTTCTTCTCCCCCCGCCCTGGTCTTCTCTCCCCGCCCTGGTCTTCTTCTCCCCCCGCCCTGGTCTTCTTCTCTCCCCCCGCCCTGGTCTTCTTCTCCCCCCGCCCTGGTCTTCTTCTCTCCCCGCCCTGATCTTCTTCTCCCCCCGCCCTGGTCTTCTTCTCCCCCCGCCCTGGTCTTCTTCTCTCCCCGCCCTGATCTTCTTCTCTCCCCGCCCTGGTCTTCTTCTCTCCCCCCGCCCTGGTCTTCTCCCCCCCCGCCCTGGTCTTCTTCTCTCTCCGCCCTGGTCTTCTTCTCTCCCCGCCCTGGTCTTCTTCTCTCCCCCCGCCCTGGTCTTCTTCTCTCCCCGCCCTGGTCTTCTTCTCTCTCCCCGCCCTGGTCTTCTTCTCTCTCCCCGCCCTGGTCTTCTTCTCTCTCCCCGCCCTGGTCTTCTTCTCCACCCGCCCTGGTCTTCTCTCCCCCGCCCTGGTCTTCTTCTCTCTCCCGCCCTGGTCTTCTTCTCTCTCCCGCCCTGGTCTTCTTCTCTCTCCCCGCTCTGGTCTTCTTCTCTCTCCCCGCCCTGGTCTTCTTCTCTCTCCCCGCCCTGGTCTTCTTCTCTCTCCCCGCCCTGGTCTTCTTCTCCAACCGCCCTGGTCTTCTTCTCCCCCCGCCCTGGTCTTCTCCTCTCCCCGCCATGGTCTTCTTCTCCCCCTCCCTGGTCTTCTTCTCTCCCCCCTCCCTGGTCTTCTTCTCTCCCCCCGCCCTGGTCTTCTTCTCTCCCGCCCATGGTCTTCTTCTCTCCCCGCCCTGGTCTTCTTCTCTCCCCGCCCTGGTCTTCTTCTCTCCCCTCGCTGGTCTTCTTCTCTCCCCGCCCTGGTCTTCTTCTCTCCCCTCCCTGATCTTCTTCTCCTCCCTCCTGGTCTTCTTCTCTCCCCGCCCTGGTCTTCTTCTCTCCCCCGCCCTGGTCTTCTTCTCTCCCCGCCCTGGTCTTCTTCTCCCCCCGCCCTGGTCTTCTTCTCTCCCCGCCCTGGTCTTCTTCTCCCCCCGCCCTGGTCTTCTCCTCTCCTCGCCATGGTCTTCTTCTCTCCCCGCCCTGGTCTTCTTCTATCCCCGCCCTGGTCTTCTTCTCCCCCGCCCTGGTCTTCTTCTCTCTCCCGCCCTGGTCTTCTTCTCCCCCCGTCCTGGTCTTCTTCTCTCCCCGCCTGGTCTTCTTCTCCCCCGCCCTGGTCTTCTTCTCCTCCCCTGGCCTTCTTCTCTCCCCGCCCTGGTCTTCTTCTCTCTCCCCTGGTCTTCTCTCCCCCCGCCCTGGTCTTCTTCTCTCTCCCCGCCCTGGTCTTCGTCTCTCCCCCCCCCCTGGTCTTCTTCGCTCCGCCCTGGTCTTCTTCTCTCTCCCGCCCTGGTCTTCTTCTGTCTCCCCGCCCTGGTCTTCTTCTCTCTCCCCTCTCTGGTCTTCTTCTCTCCCCGCCCTGGTCTTCTTCTCTCCCCGCCCTGGTCTTCTTCTCTCTCCCCGCCCTGGTCTTCTTCTCTCCCCCCGCCCTGGTCTTCTTCTCTCTCCCGCCCTGGTCTTCTACTCTCTCCCCGCCCTGGTGTTCTTCTCTCTCCCCGCCCTGGTCTTCTTCTCTCTCCCCGCCCTTGGTCTTCTTCTCTCCCCCGCCCTGGTCTTCTTCACCCCCGCCCTGGTCTTTCCTCCCCTTAGTCCTTCCCTTCCTCCCCACTGGTCTCTCCCCGCCCTGGTCTCCCCTCCCCTGGTCTCCGCCCCTCACCCCACCCCCCTATCTTCCAGGATCCCCCATAAGCGTCCTTTGCCTAAGACGATAATGGCACGATAAGGACCCCCCGACCCTCCTTCAGGCGTCCTTAAGTCCTCTATGGAGATCCTATTCAATTTCATGGGAGCTTGTGTGGAGTCGCCGGGGAGCGTTTTCTGTCGTGTCTGTCTCCCCCTCCCCTGTCTCTCTCCTCCTCTCTTTCTCTCCCCAAAGACCTCAGCACCCCTAGCTTCACCCCTCCTCACCTTCTTCCTCCCCTTCCCCCTCCTTCCCCCTCTCTTTCTCTCCCCCAAAGACCTCAGCACCCCTCCTCACCTTCCTCCCTTTCCCCCTTTCCCCCTCTCTCCCCTTCTTTCTTTCTCCCCAAGATCTCAGCACCCCTAGTTTACCTCCCCCTCCTCTTCTCCCTCCCCCTCCTCCCCCCCCCGTCTGCGCCTTCGCCAGTAATAGAAGCAGAACAAGAGTCGAGGCTATGATGCATGTGGTGAGAGCAGGGAGGTTCATGTTAGCGGGGTTTTTCTTCTTCCTCCTCCTCCTCCTCCTCCTCCTCCTCCTCCTCCTCCTCCTCCTGCTCCTCCTGCGCGCCGTGTGACCACCCACGAGACGCAGTGAGGCAGCCGCTCCTCTCCGCCGGGCAGGTTCCTTGATTAACAATGTGTTTCATCTTACCTGGGTCTTACCTGGCTAAGTGTCCGGCGCGCCTCAGGCCTCGCCCCGGGTACTGATTACAGGTGAAGATAAGATGAATCGATCCGGGAATAATGATCGCCCTCGCTTAATTATTATCGTAAAGGAGTGAGTGTTTCGCCCCCGCCCGCGCACCTGACGCCCAATATGTGTTTATCCTAAAGGGACGTCCGCCGGGTACTTGAGGCGGCCCACCGACCCGCCCGCCTCAGTGCATAATGACACGGCGGAGGGGGAGGAGCGCACGCCGGCCCGCTCCCTCGTTAGGCCCGTAAAAGTAATAAGCAAGGGAGGTGGATGCCTGTGTATACCTGTGAGATGTGGAGGTGTAGCCATGCGAGGGTGTGGTGGAAGGGGGATTGAAGAGGGGGGCAGCAAGGAGGTGAAATGGAGTTACGTAGAGTGGAGCGAAGGAGAGAGAGGAAGGAAGAAGAGAGAAGGGAGGAGAAAGAAATCAACAGGCGAAGAGAATGGAGGAAGGGAAGAAAATTAAGAAAGGTGGAGTTATGTGGAAGAGAGGGGAGGAGAGAGATGGAGGAGGAGGAAAAGTTGACCAGACGAGAGGAATGGAGAAAGAAGAGATGAAAGGGAAGAAAGGTGGAGTAAAATGGAGAGAAGAAAAGATGAGAGAGATGGAGGAGGAAGAGGAGGAGTTAAGCAAGCGAAGAGAATGGAGGAAGGGAAGGAAAATGAGGATAGGTGGAGTTATGTGGAGAGAAGGGAGAGAGAGAGGGAGAGAGGAGTTGAACAGGCAGAGAGAATGGAGGAAGGGAGGGAATGAGAGGAGATGAAATTATGTGGAGGGAAGAGAGGGAGGGAGATTGGAGGAAGAATTGAGCAAGTTAGAGAATGGAGAAAAGGTGGAGGAAAAAAAAGAGAGATAATGAAATGTGGAAAAGGGGGAGAGAGGGAGATGGGGAAGAGAGAGAGAGAGAGAGAGAGAGAGAGAGAATAAAAGGTTTAAGCAAGCGAAGAAAATGGAGAAAGAGAGGAAGATAAGGATAGGTGGAGGTATGTGGGGAGGAAAGAGGAAGGGGAGTTAAGCAGGCAGAGAGAATGAAGGGAGCGAGGGAATGCGATGATGTGGAGTTATGTGGAGGAGGAAATAAAGAGGTTTGAGCAAGTGGAGTGAATTAAAGAAGGGAAGAAGGGAAGGGGAAAGTGGAAGAAACGGCGGCGGGGGGGGGGGGGGAAAATATGAGAGGTGGAGTCGTGTGGAAGAAGGAGAGAAAAGAATGAGAAAGAGGGAGGAAAAGAGGGAATATGAAGGTCTGACCAAGCGAAAAGACTTCACGAAAAAGGAAAATAAGGAAAGGTGGAGTTATGTGGAGAGAGTGGAAAGAGAGAAAGGGGAGAAGGAGAGAACAGGTATAACGATGAAGATGGAAGGAGGAAATAAGTAAAGAAGATGGAATAAAGGGAGGAAGGGAAGAAAATTTACATGCAAGATAATAAAAGAGAAGATGGAAGAAAGGGAATAAATGAGAAAAGGAAGAGAGGGAGAGAAGATGAATAGCTGTGAAAAAGAGAGGATGGAAGGAGAGAGGAAATTAATAAGAAAAGGCGAAAAATATAGAAAAGAATAAATGAGAAGAGAGGAAAAAAAAGAAGAGTGGAGGAAAGAAAGATTGGAAGAGAGAGAGAGAGAGAGTCCAAGGAAAGGTATAATAAGGGAAGAGAAAGGAGAAAGAAAGAAAGGAAAAAAGAATAATGGAGGAAAGAAAAGAAAGTTGAAAAAGGAAAAGAAGGGAAACTGGAAGGAAGCTTATGAGAGAGAGAGAGAGAATTTCACCTCATTTCTCCCCGTCAAGCAAATAATTACACGTCACAAAGTATATACGGTAAAAAAAAAAAATATATCATTACTTTCTTCCTCCTTTTATTTTCCTTGCACTTTATTATCCTCATCCATTCTTACCTTTCTCATTCTCTTTCTCTTTCTCTTTCTCCTTCCCCTCCCCATCTTCTTTCTTCCTCACCCTTCTCTTTTCCTCTTCTTCCTTCCTTCCTTCCTTATTTCTCTTTTTCTTTATTCTCCTTCTTCCTTCCTTCCTTCTCTTCTCTTTCTCCTCCCCCTCCCCATTCTCTTTCTTCCTCATCCTTCTCTGTTCCTCCTCTTCCTTCCTTCCTTCCTTACTTCACCTTTTCTTTATTCTCCTTCTCCTTCCTTCCTTACTTCTCTTTCTCCTCCCCCTCCCCCTCCTCTTCCTCACCCTTCATTTTCCTCACCCTTCTTTTTTTCCGCGTCTTCCTTCCTTCCTTCCTTCTTTTTTTCTTTATTCTCCTTCTCCTTCCTTCCTTACTTTTCTTCTTCTTTATCTTCCTCCTCCTTCCTTCCTCACCCTTCACATTCTCTTTCTCTTCCTCCTCCTTATTTCTCTTTTTTTTCTCCTCCTCCTCCTCCTCCTCCTCCATCCTTCCTCACCCTTTTCTATCTTCTCTGCTCTTCCTCCTTCATTCCTCACTGTTTTTTTTTTCTCTCTCTTTTCCCTCCTCTTTCTCCCACTGATTCTGTAATTCGTTCCTCCTCCTCATCTTCCTCCTCCTCCTCCTCCTCCTCCTCCTCCTCCTCCTCCTCCTTCATCAAGTTGGTCAGCGTTCCCCGTTACAATTCTAATATTCGCTGGCTTCTTATTTTCTTCTTTTTCTTCTTCTTCTTCTTCTTTTCTTCTTTTTCTTCTTTTCCTTTTTCTTTTTCTCTTTTTCTTTTCTTTTTCTTTTCCTTTTTCTTTTTCTTTTTTGCTTCTTTTCTATTCTTCTTTTTCTTTTTCTTCTTTTCCTTTTTCTTCTTTTTCTTTTCTTTCTTCTTTTTCTTTTTTTCTTCTATTTCTTTTTATCCTTTTTATTATTTTTCTTTTTTCTTTTTCTTCTTCTTCTTCTTCTTCTTCTTCTTCTTCTTCTTCTTGGCACCTTTTACCCATGCTCATAACATAGGCTTGTTGTTATTTTTTTTTTTTTTTTTTTTTTTTTAGGTTGTGGCTGGGGGTTTATGACTGGGTACCCTTCCTGAGGCGGCACGGGTTCGAACCGCCTCCCCTTGGCTCTATACTTTCATGGTTTAACGATTTTTTTTATATTTATTTTTTTTCTCTGTTTCTCTTTTTCTGTATTTTTTCTATAGATTTTTAACTTTATGCATCTTTCTTTTCTTTTTTCTGTCTCATTGTTTATATTTTTTTCATTTTCTCTTTCTTCCGTTTTTCATTTTATCCATTTTCAGTTTTTTCATTATTTTCTGGATTTGTTGTTTTCTTTTTTTCTATATCTTTTTTTTTCATATTTGCTCCTTTTCAATTTTTCTTCCTTTTCCCACATTATTTCTTTTCTTGTCCTATTTTATTTCTCCATATTTATTTTCTTTACTTATATTTAGTTCTCCTCTTTTTCTATTATTTTCTCATCTCAGTCCTAACTTTTTTCTTCTTTTTTTCGGATTTTTCATTTTTCCATACTTATTTTCTCTATTTTTATCTTTTTGTATCTTTATTTTTTTCTTTATATATTTCCTCATCTCAACCCTTCTCATCAGTCCATCTTCCCAACATTTCCTCTCATCATCTTACACCTTTTTCTCTTCTCCTTTATCTCTTTCTCGCTCTTTCCTCATTCATGTTTGTGTCCTTATTTTCACTCGTTTCCCTTTCCCTTTAACTTTCCCTAACCTTTATTTCCCCTTGGCTTCCCTTCCCTTTTCTCTTGTTTTCTTCCCTTAACTTTCCCTTCCTTTAACTTTCCTTTCCTTTAACTTTAACCTTCTGTTCTTCCCTTAACTTTCCCTAACCTTTATTTCCCTTCCCCTTAACTTTCCCTTCCCTTTCTCCCTTACCTTTTCCCTTCCCCTTCTCCCTTACCTTTTTCCTTCCCCTTAACTTTCCCTTCCCTTTCTCCCTTACCATTTCCCTTCCCCTTAACTTTCCCTTCCCTTCCCTTCCTCCCTTACCATTTCCCTTCCCCTTAACTTTCCCTAACCTTTCTCCCTTACCATTTCCCTTCCCTTAACTTTCCCTTTCCTTTCTCCCTTACCATCATTTTTATCTTTTCTCCCTTCCCTATGCCGACTATTTTCCCATCCTCTCCCTCACCTCCATTTCCTTGCATTAAATTTTCCTTATGCCTCGCCTCCCTCATCCTTTTCCTCTCCCTCATTCTTTACCTTACTCTCTCACCCTCACTCTTCTCTCATCATTTCCTCCCCCTCACCTTCCTCTATCTCCCCCTCCTCTCCCACTCTCATCTCCCTCACCCTCTCTCCAAGTTTTCACCCTTTCTTCGTGTTTTATCCTCCCTTACCGTTTCTCACCCTCTCCCTCACCTTTCTCACCCAGTCTCACCCTTCTCTCACCCTCTTTCCCACACTCTTTCTCACCTCTAGCATCCCTCCTCCTCCTCCCTCATACCCCGTCTCCTCTACTTCCCCTTCCCCCTCTCCTCTCCCTCCTCTCCCTCTCCCCCCCCTCCCCTACCTTACCTGTCCGGACGCAAATATAGCAGGTTCTCAGGTGTGGTCTCGCGCTAATTGCAGGTATATTTGGTGATTTAGCGAGGCTTTGTGGTGCCCGAGGAGGAGGAGGAGGAGAATTAAGAGGAAGAGGAGGAGGAGGAGAAAATACAGAGGAGATGGAAGTGATCAAAGAAAACGAAGATTTGAATATTAATAGAAAAAAGGAAGTCAAGGTGGTGGTACTCGTAATAGTAGTAGTAGTAGTAGTAGTAGTAGTAGTAGTAGTAGTAGCAGCAGCAGTAGTAGTAATAATAGATATGACACAGGTAAAATAGGAAAGGTAAAAATTGTTAGGTAAGAGAGAGAGAGAGAGAGAAAACCAAGTGCCCTGTCAACTTAAAAGCCCACACCTTCTTTTCCTCCCTTCTACCCTCCATTCCTCCCTTCCCTTCCTCCCTTCCTTCCCCCCTTCCTTCCTCTCTTCCTGTCTCCTTCTAATTGATTATCATACTTCCTCCTCCTCCTCCTCCTCCTCCTCCTCCTCCTCCTCCTCCTCCTCCTCCTCTTCCTCAGGTGTGCGAAGGTGAAGTGTGGGAGCGAGATCAGATTCCAGTTGTATTAAGTTTACCTGAAGGAGGATGGATGGCGGGCAGGTGTGTGTGTGTGTGTGTGTGTGTGTGTGTGTGTGTGTGTGTGTGTGTGTGTGAGTGTGTGTGTGTGTGTCTGTGTGTGTGCGTGTGTGTGTGTGTGTTTGAGAATGACATTTTATTTTTTCTTCTATGATTTCCTAATTTCCTCATTCTCTTTTTTGTTTGTTTAAATGATTCTAATATATTTTTTTCTTCTTTTCCTTCCTCCTCCCCCTCCTCCTCCTCCTTCTATTATCTGGCTCATAGCCAAGAACTTTGAAAGTAAGACGTTATGTAAAGCAATGGTAAGGCGTTACTTAGAACATGCGTTACAGGTCTGGTCCCATAATTAAAAAAAGGACATTGAACTACTGGAGAGGGTTCAGCGACGTGCCGCGAAAATAATCCCACCCTTGAGGGCTCTGCCGCTTAAAGACAGACTCAGTCGACTCAGTGTCCTTACGCTGTAAAATAGACGCTTACGAGGAGATATGATCCAGTAACACAAGTACATGAAGAAGCTCAGTAACGTCGATCACTCCAAGTCCTTTAAACTACAAACCTTCTCAGAACAAGAAATAATGGTCTACCTATTCAAGGCAATGTAATGCAGACGTTGTCAGGAGTTTCTTTTCAAACAGAGTCATTCGCCACTGGAACAACCCTCCTGCAGTAGTAAGTGCGGAAACCATCAACTCATTTTAAAATCACATCGACCGTTACTTCGTTGCACCAAGAGTAAACTGAACGTACGTACCGAGGTGCTTTGATCCCTGCTACAGGCGCCAAGTGCCTGTCGAGCATGTTAGATCACCAGAGCGGGCAACCTCGTAATGGATCAGTAGGCTTCCTGTTGCTTGCCTTTCCACGTTCCCATGTTTCCTCCTCCTCCTCCTCCTCCTCCTCCTCCTCCTCCTCCTCCTCCTCCTCCTCCTCCTTCTCCTCCTCCTCCTCCTCCTCTTCTTCCTCCTCCTCCTCCTCCTCCTCCTCCTCCTCCTCCTCCTCCTCTTCCTCCTCCTCCTAAACTCGGCAAAATAGTGTTGGTATGTACCTGTCTATACTTCAACACACACACACACACACACACACACACACACACACACACACACACACACACACATAATATAACTTTTCTGCTTCATATTTATCTTGACATTTTATTTATTCTGAATCACTTTTCACGTTATAAATTTACTTATATCTATTTTTAACCATTTTCTGACTGATTAAAAGTGACCGCCAACTGATGGGTAATAATCATCCTCATTTATTATTAAAATATTTTCTTCTCATACTTTTTTTTTTTTTCGTCTTACACGTTTGTCATTTTTTCACTATTTTTCCGCTTCCCGTTTTCTGTTGATCTTCATTTGTCTCTCATATTTTCGTCCGTTTGTCATCTGTTTTTACACCTGTGGCTGGGGACGAGTTACCGCCGCCACCACCACCACCACCACCACCACTATCACCACCACCACCACCACCACCACCACTATCACCACCACCACCACCACCACCACCACCACCACTATCACCACCACCACTATCACCACCACCACCACCACCACCACCACCACCACCACCACCACTATCACCACCACCACCACCACCACCACTATCACCACCACCACCACCACCACCACCACCACCACCACCACCACCACCACCACCACTATCACCACCACCACCACCACCACCACCACCACCACCACCACCACCACTATCACCACCACCACCACTATCACCACCACCACCACCACCACCACCACCACCACTATCACCACCACCACCACCACCACCACTATCACCACCACCACCACCACCACCACCACCACCACCACCACCACTATCACCACCACCACCACCACCACCACCACCACTATCACCACCACCACCATCACCACCACCACCACCACCACCACCACCACCACCACCACCATCACCACCACCACCACCACGACCACCGTCACCATCACTATAACGTCAAGTTCTTACGACAACCACACCATAACCACCTCGAACTCACGTTACCATCACCATCATCACCATCACCATCATCACCACCAGTTATAACGGAAACCACACGTCGATTTCACATTATCATCACCATCACAAACATCATCATCCGTTTAACGAAAACTACACTGCGTTCACTATCACCACCATCACCACCACCATCACCATCACCACCATCACCATCACCACCACCTCAGCAACTCCAACACTACACTTATGAGATCCGAAGAGAGACTGGCTTATGAGAGAGAGAGAGAGAGGGGAGGGTTTCTGATTGTCGTAGCCTCTTCAGACTGTCACAACCTTCCTTAGTGTACAATAACTCCTTGCCGGGGCCCAGGTGGTGGTGGTGGAGGGGGAGGGTGATGGTGGTGGTGGTGGGCAGTGTAATGAGTGGTGAGGATGAAGGAGGTGATGGTGGTGGTGAAATAGTGGTGGTGGTAATATTAGTAGTAGTAGTAGTAGGAGGAGGGGGAAGAGGAGGAGGAGGAGTGGTAGTAGAAGTAGCAGTAGTAGTAGTAGTAGTAGTAGTAGGCTGAAAATAGTTTAATTCTTCTCCCCTTCTTAAAGAACACAAAATAATTATGTTTATCTTTCTTATAACCTCACTTCTCTCCCACCTCCATTTTTATCTCCCTCTTCCGCCCCCCCCCCCCCCCATCCTCCTCTCTTCCCTCCTATACCTTTTTTTTTTCCTCCCTCTTCACTTTCTTTCCTCTCTTCCCTTTCTCGTCCCTCCTCCTACATCCTTTTTCTTTCCTCCTTCTTCCCTTTCTTTCCTCTCCTCCATTTCTTTTCCCCCTTTCTTTCCCCTCTTCTCTCTTCCCTGCCTCTTTATCCTTTTCCTTTCCTCCTCCCTCTCTTCCCTCTTTTCCCTCTCTCTCCTATCTCTTCTTTCTCATCTCCCTTTTCCCTCTCATTCATCTCTCGTTCTTCCTTCTTTCCTCCCAATTCCTTTTCTCCCTTCCCTCCCTCTTCCCTTTTCTTCCCTTTATGATCCTTTCCTCCCTTCTTTCCTAACGTCCTACCACTCCTTTTCTCCCTCCTTATTTTCTTTCCTTTCCACTTGGCCTATTCCTTTATTAACATCATTCTTCTATTTCCCTCCCTTCTTCTTCCCTCCCTCTTCCCTCCACGTACCCTTCCTCTCTCCCCTTTTTTATTGCCTATCAATCCCTTTCCCTCCTTCCTCTTCCTTCCCTGCTCGTTAATTTCATTCCTCCATTTCCTTCTTTTCTGTCTCTTTATCTCTCTCTTTTCTCTTCTTTCAGTTTATTTTTCTTGTCCCTTTCTTTCATTTTCACCTATTCCTAGCATTACTTCCTCTATCCTTACCCTCTTTATCTTCTTCTTTCTTCTCTTTTCCTCCATTCTCCCTTTCTCTCTCTTCCTCCTTGTTGTTCTCATGCGTCTTTATCCTTTATCCCCATTTTCGCATCATAAATAAAATCTTACTGAGAGAAATAGAATTAAAAAAGGAATGTAAAGAGGAGGAAAGATGGGAGTGAAGAAGGAGAGGGAGGAAGAGGAGGAAGAAGAGGAAGAGGAGGAGGAGTAAGATAAAGAGAACGAAGAGAGTGAGAGATACGGTCTATGGAGGGAAAGGAAGGAAGAAGGGGAGAGGGGAAGGGAGGACGAAGAAGAGGAGGAGGAGGAGGAGGAGTAAAATAAAGGGAACAGAGAGAGTGAGAGATACGGTCTATGGAGGAAAAGGAAGAAGGGGAGAGGGGACGGGAGGACGAAGAGGAGGGGGAGGAGTAGGAGGAGGAGGAAAAGGAGTGGGAGAGGTTGTTGTTTATATTTTTGTTGGTGAAAAAGGTTTGGATTCCTTAAACTCACGGTAGAAAAACGTAAATGCCTTCCGAGTACTTCCCTTCCTCCTCCTCCTCCTCCTCCTCCTCCTCCTCCTCCTCATTCCTTTCCTAAGTAGTTTTCCCTTCTAAGTACTTATCTTTCTCCCTTGGTATTGCCTCTCCCTTTCCTCCCTCCCTCCCTTCCTCCTTCCCTCCCTCCTTCCCTACTTTCTATACCCTTCCTTTCTTCATTCCTTCCCTCCCTTATTCTTCCTTCTCTTCCTCCCTTTCCTCCCTCCCTCCCTACTTTCCTTCCTTTCCTCTTTCCCTCCTTCCCTACTTTCTCTACCCTTCCTTTCTTCATTCCTTCCCTCCCCTCTTCGTCCTTCTCTTCCTCCATTTCCTCACTCCTTACCTCCTTCCTTCCTTCATTCATTCATCTATTCTCCCCCACACCTCCCTTCCTTCACCCTATCTCCCTCCTCCTCCTCCAGTTGGTATTGTTCCTTTTTTTTCTCCCTTTTAAATAGATAATGTCTTTATCTTTCCTCCCTCTCTTCTTCTCTCATTTATTCTTTCCTCCTTCTCCTATTCCCTTCTTCTTCTTCTTCTTCTTCTTCTTCTTCTTCTTCTTCTTCTTTTTCTTCTTCTTCTTTTTCTTCTTCTTCTTCTTCTTCTTCTTCTTCTTCTTCTTCTTCTTCTTCTTCTTCCTCTTCTTCTTCTTCTTCTTCTTCTTCTATTCCCTTCTCTTCACAACATCTTCCCTTTCTGCTTCTCTCTTATTTTCTCTCTGTTCGTATTCCTGTTTTCTATTTTACCATCATTCTTTTTTTTTCTCACTCTTCTATCATCCTTCCTTCTCCCCTTCTTTCCTCTCCTTTCATATATTTTCTTTCTTTGTCGTTATTCCTTTCTTTCTTCTCTCAAGCTATATATCTTCATTTCCTTCCCTCCCTTCCTCCCGCATTTCACTCTTCCTGTCTCTCCCTCTTCTTCTCTCCCTACTCCCCCTCCCCCTTTCCCTTCTTCTTCTTCTTCTCTATTTTATCTATTTCCTTTCTTTATAATTATTCTTCTCTCTCTCTATTTCTAAGCTGTCATTCTTTTCCTTTTCCCTTCCCAGCATCCTCCGATCCTCCTTCCTTCCTTCTTTTCTTTCTCCTTTTTCATCTGTTCTCTTTACATGTAGCTACTCTTCTCTTTCCTCTTCTAAGCTATATTTCTCCTCTTCCTTCTGTTCCTCACATCACCCTTCCTCCCCCTCTCCCTCCTCCCTTCCCTCCCTCCCTCCCTCTTCTCTCCTTTTTTTTTTACCTATTCTCTATATATGTAGTTACTCTTCTCTTTCCTCTTCTGAGCTGTAATTCTTCCTCTTTTCCCTCCTCCCTCCTACACATCACTCTCCCTCCCTCCCTCCTCTCTCTTTTCTCTATTTTCTTTATGTAATCACTCTTCTCCTTCCTCTTCCAAGCTATAATTCTTCTCCTTTTCCCTCCTCCCTTCTTCACATCACCCTTTCTACCTCTCCCTTCCCCCCCTTCCTCTCTTCTTCCCTTTTCTCTCCTTTTTATCTATTTTCCTTCTCTTTCTTTTGATTCATCTCTTTCCTCTTCTTCTTCCCGTCTATCTCATTTTTATCTATTTTCCTTCTCTTTCTTTTGATTCATCTCTTTCCTCTTTCAAAGCTATAATTCGTCTCTTCCCTCCTTCACATTACTATCCCTCTCCCTCCCTACCTCTCCCTTCCCCTCCTTCCTTTCTTCTTCCCTTTTCTCTCCTTTTTATCTATTTTCCTTCTCTTTCTTTTGATTCATCTCTTTCCTCTTTCAAAGCTATAATTCTTCTTTTCCCTCCTTCACATCACTATTCCTCTCCCTCCCTCACTCTCCCTTCCCCTTCTTCCTTTCCTCTTCCCTTTTCTCTCCTTTTTATATATTTTCTTTTTGTATTATCTTTCTTTTGATTCATCTCTTTCCTCTTCTAAGCCATAATTCGTGTTTCCCTCCTTCTCATCACTATTCCTCTCCCTCCCCCACCCCCCCCCCCCCCCCGGGCCACACCTTCCTCCACGTGCAGGTAATCAACATAGCATTACCTGGGAGCACACATCTCAGCCTCAGGTGTGTCCCGTCGGAGCGCGGCCGCGTGAGGGAATGCCGCCGCGCCGCCCCCTCGGGAAAACGTTTGACTGACACCACAAACGTTAATTGAGAACGTTTGAGTCGCGGCCCAAACGTTAATGAGCAGGCAGGTATTTTGTGAGGTGTGTGTTTTTGTGTGTGTGTTTGTGTTTGTTTTGTTTTGTACTGATTGTTTGTGTTGATTTTGTTGTTATTACTGCTACTTCTCTTGCTAATTTTACTACCACTACTACTACTACTACTACTACTACTACTACTACTACTACTACTACTACTACTACTACTACTACTACTACTACTACTACTACTTTCCGTTTTAGTTCTGCACCTATTTCTAATCATTCCTTTTGCAACTCGCCACCCCCCACCCCCACCCCTACCCCCACCCACCCCACCCCCACCACCACCACCACCACCTTACCTGCGTGCTGAGACAGGTGTAAATCGTCGCCATTGTGAGGGTGTAGTCATGAGTTTCCAGGTTTTATGAGGCATATTTTTGACCCTCATAAACCACCTCTTAAGCTCTCTCTCTCTCTCCCTCTCTCTCTCTCCCTCCTCCTCCTCCTCCTCCTCCTCCTCTCATTACTTCTCCAGTCGCTTCTCTCATTATTTTTTTTTACACTGTCTCTTGTTTTCTTTATTTCATGTCCTTGTCCTTTCTCTCCCTCCCTCCCTCCTTCTCTCCCTCTCCTCTTCTCTCCCTCCCTCTCTCCCTCCCTCATCTCCTTTTACGTCTTAATCTCTCTCCTCTGCCCATTCATTGCTTTCCTTTGTTTTGCGGTCTTCCTTCCTCCTTCTCTCTCTTTCTTTCTTCTTCTCTCCTTCCTCCTTCTCTCTCTTTCTTTCTTCTTCTCTCCTTCCTCCTTCTCTCTCTTTCTTTCTTCTTCTCTCCTTCGTCCACCGTCTCTCTATCTTTCTTCTTCTCTCCTTCCTCCTTCTCTCTCTTTCTTCTTCTCTCCTTCGTCCACCCTCTCTCTATCTCTCACCCAAAGAAGAACAAGTGCAAGAACAAGATGATGATTATGTTGAGAGAAAGGAACATAAAAAAGAAGGGGTAGAATCACATGAAACTAAGAATATATATATAAAAAAAGAGGCGACTAAAAGGAAGGAAGGAAAAAGTGCAAGAACATAAAGAAGAACAAGCACAAGAAGACAGAGAAGAAAACAAAACAAAACAAGAATATAAAGGAAGAGAAGAACAAAAAGAAGACGAATTAAAAAAAAAAGATGAACAAGAACAGGAAGAAGAAGACGAGGAGCAAGGACAGCAAGAAGAAGAGGAACCAAAGAGCAAGGAAACACATGAGTCTGGGGATTAAGACGAGTCCGCCGCGACACCAAGCCCGGAAAAGAGAAAAAAGGCTGCAAAACGAGGCATTGTGTCGCGCGTCGTAACTCGCGCGACACAATGTACCGGCTGTTGATAGGTGGCGAGGGGGGAGTGTACCTGGCGGGGGGGAGGTGTCGCATATCCTACCCCCCTCACATCCCTTACGTTACTGCCTTAAGAGGGTGTAGCATGCTCCTCACCTACGTTAGTACAGCGTGACTGGTGTTAGTTATGTCCACCTGTCGCCCCTAACTTTAAAGGTGTTGCTTAGTCCCACCTGTGTGTTACCTGGGCTCTATTATCGTAGTTATTGTTATTATTATTATTATTTTTTTTTTACAGCCAAAGAAACAGCTCAAGGGCAACAAAAAAAAAGGTGCAAAAAAAAGCCGGCTAATCGCTACTTCTACAGAGACAGGAGACAAAATTATTATTATTATTATTATTATTATTATTATTACTATTATTATTATTATACTTAAAAATCTAGTAATATTATGTATGAATTCTTCTACAAACAGTTCCGTATCCAGTAGCCAAACACAGGAAAGAAGAGAAAAGAAAAGAACAAAATAGAAAAGAAGGAAATGAAAAGAGGTTAAAGAAGCGGAAATGAAGAATCTTAAAAATAAAAGAGAATGGGAAGATAAGAAAGAAGTGGTCGTGAAGAATCTGATGAAGGAGAAGAAAAGGAAGAAGACAAAGAAGTCAATGAAAGGAAGAAAAATAACGATGGTGAAGAATCTGAAGAATTAGAACGAATAAAAAGAAGAAAATGAGGAGAAAGAAATGAGGGCGGTGAATCAGAAGAAGAAATTAAAAGACAAAGAAGGAAATCAAAAGATGAGATTGAAACGAAGGTGAAGAAGATGAAGATAAATAGAGAAGACAGGAAAGAAGATGAAGGAGAAGAAGAAGAAGAAGAAAAAGAAGAAGAAGAAGAAGAGGAACAGGTGGAAGTAGAAATAGAAAAAGGAAAAGAAGAAAAAGAAAAAGAAGAAAAGGAAAAAGAAACAAAAAAAAGAAAAGAAAAAAAATGAAAGAAAAAGATAATGAAAAAGAAGAAAAAGAATGAAAAAGAAGGAAAAGACAAAAAAGGAGAAAGAAACGAGAGAATAAAGAAACTAAAAAAAAACAATAACAAAAAAGAAGAAAATGGAAAGGAGAAAAAGTATCCCAGTGACGCAGAAGCCGTGCCAGGGAATTAATTTACGCCAAAGAAGAAGAAAAAAAAGAGTGAGAGAGAAAACAGAAACAAACAAACTGAACGGCTGAGGGAAGAAAAAGATAAATGATTCCTTCTCTCTGGAAATTACCCACTTAAGGCCCCCTTCCTCTCTCTCTCTCTCTCTCTCTCTCTCTCTCTCTCTCTCTCTCTCTCTCTCTCTCTCTCTCTCTCTCTCTCTCTCTCTCTCTCTCTCTCTCTCTCTCTCTCTCTCTCTCTCTCTCTCTCTCTCTCTCTCTCTCTCTCTCTCTCTCTCTCTCTCTCTCTCTCTCTCTCTCTCTCTCTCTCTCTCTCTCTCTCTCTCTCTCTCTCTCTCTCTCTCTCTCTCGCTATTTGGCAGAGAAAAGCAATAAAAGACAGGAAAAGAGGAAGGGAAGAGACCAAGAAGAAAATAAGAAAAAACAAAAACAAAAAAGAAGATAGGAAAAAGAAGAGGGAAAAAGAAGAAGAAGAAAGAGGAGGCAGTCTGAACCCTCTCTTCTACGCGTCATTACCCCTTTCATCGTCTTCCCCTCACTCGTCTTCTCCCCTCGCTTAGGATTAACAGTATCAGTGGAAAATATGGTACCAGTGAAAACAAATCCCACATTATCAAACACTTCGAGGCTAACACACCCACATTTGCCGTAGAGGTTGTTGTGTCAGTATTTCCATGGGTAGTTTTATGAGCCTGTATAATGATGATATGACGAACCTTCTGCGCTGTGAACGTGAAAAAAAAAAACAATCATGAAAACCAGACTTATCTCCCTTGTAGCCCTTGGTGGAAATAGTTTTATGAGGTTGATAAGAAGAATAGGTGGAGGAAGAACTAGAAGAAGGAAAAAAAGAAGAAGAAAAAGAAAAGAAAAAGAAGAAGAAACAAAAAGAAGAAAAAGAACAAAAAAGAAAAAAGATGATGAAAAAGAAGAAAAAAAGAAAGAAAAGACAAAAAAAAGGAAAAAGACACGAGAGAATGAAGAAACTGAAGAAAAAAACATCCATCAACGTGAAAAAGCATTCATTGGAACCCGACTAATCTATTTGACCTTTGAAAATTTTTGTAGTGAGAATCGAAAGCGTCTGAGCATACGGGCGTTAGTAACAGTCACGGTGAAAATAACAGGAACGGAGGGAATAAGTTGCCGTGGAAATAACGTTAACAGGGGAAATAACTAACGGTGGAGGGAACGGTAGAAAAGGCGTGATCATCAGTAAGTCAGCATTAACAGGCTTTTAGGGCCGCCTCGTTAGTCCCCTTCCCTCCCCGCGCCCTGCTGCCGGTGAATCACGCCCTCCGATTGAATCTTGGCCAGGCTGTTTTTCGTCTTTCTTGGTCCCCTTCCTTCCCTCCCTCCCTCACTCTCCCCTCAACCTGTCCCTTACTCGATCCTTTCCTTTAGTTCCCCCTCCTTGATCCTTTCCTTCTCCCTCTCCTCGTCCTATTGCTACTTCTACTTTTGGTCCCCTCCCTCTCCCTCCCTCTCCCCTCAAGCTCCCCCTTACTCGATCCTTTCCTTTAGTTCCCCCTCCTTGATTCTTTCCTTCTCTCTCTCCTCGTCCTATTGCTACTTCTACTTTTGGTCCCCTCCCTCTCCCTCCCTCTCCCCTCAAGCTGTCCCTTACTCGATCCTTTCCTTTAGTTCCCCCTCCTTGATTCTTTCCTTCTCTCTCTCCTCGTCCTATTGCTACTTCTACTTTTGGTCCCCTCCCTCTCCCTCCCTCTCCTCTCAAGCTCCCCCTTACTCTATCCTTTCCTTTAGTTCCCCCTCCTTGATTCTTTCCTTCTCCCTCTCCTCGTCCAATTGCTACTTCTACTTTTGGTCCCCTTCCTCTCCCTCCCTCTCCTCTCAAGCTCCCCCTTACTCTATCCTTTCCTTTACTTCCTCCTCCTTTATTCTTTCCTTCTCCCTCTCCTACTTCTACTTTTGGTCCCCTCCCTCTCCCTCCCTCTCCCCTCAAGCTCCCCCTTACTCTATCCTTTCCTTTACTTCCTCCTCCTTTATTCTTTCCTTCTCCCTCTCCTACTTCTACTTTTGGTCCCCTCCCTCTCCCTCCCTCTCCTCTCAAGCTCCCCCTTACTCTATCCTTTCCTTTACTTCCTCCTCCTTTATTCTTTCCTTCTCCCTCTCCTCGTCCTTCCATTACTACTTCTACAGGAGCAGCGAGTAGCGGGCTTTTTTTTTATTGTTGTTTTCTTTTTTTGTGTGCCCTTGTGCTGTCTCCTTTGCTGTAAAAAAGAAAAAAAAATCTTTACTACTTTATCTCTCCCCTTCCTTTTCTACTCGACTTATTCCTCCTCCTCCTCCTCCTCCTTTTCCATTTCTTTTTCCTCTTTTTTCTCTTCTTTCACGATTCTTCATCCTCTTCTTCCTCCTCTTCCTCCTCCTCCTCCTTTTTCATCTCTTTTTCCTCTCTCTCCTCTTCCTTCACGATTCTTCTTCCTCTTCTTCCTCCTCCTCTCTCTCCTCCTCCTTCTCATTTCTCATTTCTTTTTCCTCTTTCTTCTCTTCTTTCACGATTCTTCTTCCTCCTCTTCCTCCTCCTCCTCCTCCTCCTTCTCATTTTCCATCTCTTTTTCCTCTTTCTTCTCTTCCTTCACGATTCTTCTTCCTCTTCTTCCTCCTCTTCCGCCTCCTCCTTCTCATTTTCCATCTCTTTTTCCCTCTCTTCTCTTCCTTCACGATTCTTCTTCCTCTTCTTCCTCCTCCTCTCTCTCCTCCTCTCCTCTCCTCTCTTCTCTCACATAGCTTGATATCAGTTTGTTTGGTTATTTTGTTTCTTTGTTTTCTTTCTTTGGTGTTGTTTATCTTTGTTTGTTTTCATTCGGTGCGATTATGTTCTTTTTGTCGTTCTTTTGTTTTGCGTTTTCTTTTTCCCGTTTTCTTCAGTAGTCTGTCTGGTCACGTTTTCTTTCATATATATTTTCCTTTTGGGTTAGAAAACGTGGTGAAATATATTAATTATCATTCTACCTCTTTTTTACTTTTTTCTCCTCCTCCTCCTCCTCCTCCTCCTCCTCCTCTTCTTCTATGACCGGAGGCACTGATTGATGACTGTAGATGCAAAACACACACACACACACACACACACACACACACACACACACACACACACACACACTATCTTCTCTTCCTCCCTCCTTTCCTCCCTCTTTCTCTCTGCCTCCCTTCCTTTCTCTCACCCTGAACGTAACCACTTTCCGTCACTATATATTTCCCTCCTCTCGCCTTTTTCTTCCCCCTCTGGCACACTGGCACTCCGAGCTCTAAGTCAGGTGCCAGAACGGAGACACGATCCACCCTTCATCCCTATCGTCCTCACTTTCTTTATCTCTTTCTTTACCGTGAACGAAATCGCTTAACGTTATTTGACTTATTTTTCATTGTTTAATTTATGCCTTTTTTTTTACTGTTTCATTATCTTTACTTTTATTATCTTTTCATTGCCTTCATTATCGTTTCTTTATCTTTATTATCTTTTTATTGCCTTCATTATCTTTTCCTGACTCTTTTCTTTTTTATTGATTTCTTTACTTTTTCATCGTCTCCATTATTTCAACCTCGCCTTTATTATATTTTATTTGCGTTAATTGCCTTTTCAGTATCTTCTTTACCTTTTCATTCTTCTCTTTACCTTCTTCTGCCTCCTTTACCTTTCATTTTGTTCTTTACCTTCCTCTTTATTCTAATCTCTTCATCGCCTACACTCTTTTTTCATTATCTTTATCTTTCCACCACAGGCTCAAGGGTCAATGTTACGGAGATGAGCACCGAGGCCACGCGCTGCTACAGTGTATGCCCCCAGCTTTACCTTTTACCTTTTATCCTCTTTACCTTTCATTGCCTCCTTCACCTTTCCTCACCCTCATCTCCCTTTCCTTACCTTCTCTTTCCCCTTCAAGCACCAGAGGAGACACACACTCACTACCTTCTGTTCCTCCCTGGCTGATAGTGGCAATGATAGGTCAGTCGGGATAGGCCTTTCGAACGGCTTCCTATTTCGTTTTTACTTAAATGCTGATGTGTAAAACAAATATAAAAAAAGATAACAGCCACCTAAGTAGCATAATGTTTCCTCTTTTCCCTTACCTTTTCCTCGCTTTTTCCTCGCCTTTCTCTTTCGCCTTTTCCTTGCCCTCTTAATGCACACGGACTCTGGCACTGAGAAAGGGGATCAAACGGGAGTGCCACTTACAACACGAGGTTCACTCCTTCAAACCCTTTCTTTCAACCCTCTCTTCCTCCCTTTCTTTCTCACCATTAACAACGACGCAACGGCACTCAATATATTCTCTTCTTCGCCTCGTCCTCTGCTTCACACTGACACTAAGGGAAGGGCCGAAGGAAGTGCCACTGGGTCACACACTCGGCGGGTCACGCACACACACACACACATGCACGCGACCGAGCCAACAGGAACCTCACACCAAACTAACCCAAGAAGCCACGCGCCCAGGTACGGAAAGAGGGAAGGAAGCGGTGATAAAGAGGAGGAGGAGCAGGAGGAGGAGGAAGAGGAGGAGGAGGAGGAGGAGGAGGAGGAGGAGGAGGAAGACCAGGAGGAGGAGGAGGGGTAGGACGGGGCCGTGTGGTCAGCTTCTCACATACGTCTGGGTTGAACAGAGGGGAAAAGGGGTGAGGAGGGAGGAAGGAGGGAGAGTAGGAGTGAGGGGAGGAGGGAAGGGAAGGAGAGAAGGAGGAGGATGATAAAGACGCGGAGCAGCAGCAGGAAGTGAAGGAGGGGAGGGAGGATTTTTGGAGGAGGAGGAGCGTAAGGAGGAAGAAACGCCTCCTGGTTAGGGGAAGAGAAAGGGAAGAAACGGGAGGAAGGATAGGGAGGGAATAAAAGAAAGGAGAGAAAATAGATGGAGAGAAGGGGAAGCGAGAGTAGGAAGAGGGTAAGAGGAAGGGAAGGAAAAAAGGAGATGGAGGGAAGGGAGAGATAAACCGGGTGGAAGGAAAGACAAGGAGTAAAAGAAATAGGAGAAAATGGATAGAGGAAAGGAGAAGAGAGTAAACGAGGTGAAAGGAAAGTGAAGGAAAAATGGAGATGGCAGGAAGGGGAGAGGAGAGAAGAAATGGTATGTAAGGAAAGAGGAAATGGAGGGAAGAGGAAGAGAGAGAATAAACTCGGTGGAAGGAAAGAGAAGAATGAAAAAAGAGAAACGAGTTGAAAGAAAGGAGAGAGAAGAGAAGAAATGAGGGGAAAGGAAAGAGAAGAAAGTAAAGAAGGGAAAGAAAGGAAATGGAGGGTAGGGAATGAGAGAGAAGGAAGGAAGGAGAAAAGTAAAGAAAAGAAGAGAGAGAGAGAGAGAGAGAGAGAGAGAGAGAACAAAGGAAAAATATCAAGGAGGTGGATAAAAAGGAAAGGAAAGTCAGAATGTAAAGGAAGGGAAGAGAAAGGGAAAAGGGGGAAGAAAGAAAAGAGTGAAAAGAGGGAAGGGGATAATGGGAAGGAAGCGAAACGAGCTAAATAAAGAGGAAGGAAAAGAAGACAGTAAAAGAAGGGAAGGGAAAGAGAACCAAAGAAAAGATAATGAAGAACAGAAAGAGGGAGAAAGTGTTAGAGGATAAATAGAAAGAATGACTGGAATTACCGATAAATGCTGAAAGAATGACTGGAATTACCGATAAATGCTGAAAGAATGACTGGAATTACCGATAAATGCTGAAAGAATGACTGGAATTACCGATAAATGCTGAAAGAATGACTGGAATTACCGATAAATGCTGAAAGAATGACTGGAATTACCGATAAATGCTGAAAGGATGACTGGAATTACCGATAAATGCTGAAAGGATGACTGGAATTACCGATAAATGCTGAAAGGATGACTGGAATTACCGATAAATGCTGAAAGAATGACTGGAATTACCGATAAATGCTGAAAGAATGACTGGAATTACCGATAAATGCTGAAAGAATGACTGGAATTACCGATAAATGCTGAAAGGATGACTGGAATTACCGATAAATGTTGAAAGGATGACTGGAATTACCGATAAATGCTGAAAGGATGACTGGAATTACCGATAAATGCTGAAAGGAAGACTGGAATTACCGATAAATGCTGAAAGGAAGACTGGAATTACCGATAAATGCTGAAAGGATGACTGGAATTACCGATAAATGCTGAAAGGAAGACTGGAATTACTGATAAATGCTGAAAGGATGACTGGAATTACCGATAAATGCTGAAAGGATGACTGGAATTACCGATAAATGCTGAAAGGAAGACTGGAATTACTGATAAATGCTGAAAGGATGACTGGAATTACCGATAAATGCTGAAAGGATGACTGGAATTACCGATAAATGCTGAAAGGATGACTGGAACTACCGATAAATGCTGAAAGGATGACTGGAATTACCGATAAATGTTGAAAGGATGACTGGAATTACCGATAAATGCTGAAAGGATGACTGGAATTACCGATAAATGCTGAAAGGATGACTGGAATTACCGATAAATGTTGAAAGGATGACTGGAATTACCGATAAATGTTGAAAGGATGACTGGAATTACGATAAATGTTGAAAGGATGACTGGAATTACCGATAAATGCTGAAAGGATGACTGGAATTACCGATAAATGCTGAAAGGATGACTGGAATTACCGATAAATGTTGAAAGGATGACTGGAACTACCGATAAATGTTGAAAGGATGACTGGAATTACCGATAAATGCTGAAAGGATGACTGGAATTACCGATAAATGCTGAAAGGATGACTGGAATTACCGATAAATGCTGAAAGGATGACTGGAATTACTGATAAATGCTGAAAGGATGACTGGAATTACCGATAAATGCTGAAAGGATGACTGGAATTACCGATAAATGCTGAAAGGATGACTGGAATTACTGATAAATGCTGAAAGGATGACTGGAATTACCGATAAATGCTGAAAGGATGACTGGAATTACCGATAAATGTTGAAAGGATGACTGGAATTACCGATAAATGTTGAAAGGATGACTGGAATTACCGATAAATGTTGAAAGGATGACTGGAGTTACCGATAGATGCTGAAAGGATGACTCGAATTACCGATAAATGCTGAAAGGATGACTGGAATTACCGATAAATGCTGAAAGGAAGACTGGAATTACCGATAAATGCTGAAAGGATGACTGGAATTACCGATAAATGCTGAAAGGATGACTGGATTACCGATAAATGTTGAAAGGATGACTGGAATTACCGATAAATGTTGAAAGGATGACTGGAATTACCGATAAATGTTGAAAGGATGACTGGAATTACCGATAAATGTTGAAAGGATGACTGGAATTACCGATAAATGTTGAAAGGATGACTGGAATTACCGATAAATGTTGAAAGGATGACTGGAATTAACGAGACTAAATGCTGAAAGGAAGACTGGAATTACCGATAAATGCTGAAAGGAATACTGGAATTACCGATAAATGCTGAAAGGATGACTGGATTACCGATAAATGCTGAAAGAATGACTGGAATTAACGACACTAAATGCTGAAAGGAAGACTGGAATTACCGATAAATGTTGAAAGGATGACTGGAATTACCGATAAATGCTGAAAGGATGACTGGAATTAACGAGACTAAATGCTGAAAGGATGACTGGAATTACCGATAAATGCTGAAAGGATGACTGGAATTAACGAGACTAAATACTGAAAGGATGACTGGAATTACCGATAAATGCTGAAAGGATGACTGGATTACCGATAAATGCTGAAAGGATGACTGGAATTAACGAGACTAAATGTTGAAAAGATGACTGGAATTACCGATAAATGCTGAAAGGAAGACTGGAGTGAACAAGAGCAAAATTAATCCCCATGACAACTTTCAATTGGGTTTAAACTTTAGTTAATAAAAAAAAAACATAATAAAAAAGCCAATTATAGCAAACATTTCTTCTCCCACTAACAAGATTTTTTTTTCCTTTATGTTTTTTTTATTCACTTTTTCCTAATCCTCATGTTTTAGATTAATTTCGTGTGTCCTTTGCATTATTGATTTCTTCCTTAAAATATTTTCCTCTTTATCTATTTTGTTACATCCCATCCCTATCTTTTCAATCTTTTCCTCTCTTTCATTATTTATATACGATTTTATCTGCGTTACTCACTTCCTCATTTCTACTTTTTTTTTTAACTATTTCACGTCTCTTTACCTAACTCCTTTTCCTCTTTCGCCTCCTTATTGCCTTTGTGTTTATTGCTTTCTTTCTCTTCTTGATATTCCTTCTTGATTTATTGTTTTCTCTTTGCATAATTAATTTCCTTGTGTCCTATATTTTTCACGTTCTCCTTTCTTGTCACTTTCTCTTTTTTTACCTTTACTCTTCATTTTTGTTTATCGTTTGTTTGTTTTTTATTTGTTTTTTTGTTTTTGTTTTTGCTTCCTCGTTTCTTATTTTCTATATATTTCATCTCCTCCTGTTTCGACTTTTTATTGTATGTTCCTTTCCTTCCGTAATCACTTTTCCATTCCTTCTTATTCCTTGTCTTTCGTTTCCCCTTTAATATCTTTCACTTTCTCATTTCCTACTTTCCTCTCTCTTTATCTTACTGTCTTTTTTCGCCTTATTCATATATACTTTTCTACTTCAATACTTTATTTCTTTTCCTCTTGTCTCTTATTCCTCCATCGCTCCCACAATTGACTTCACCTTTTACCTTACTTTCTATTCATCTACCTTTCTATTTATCAACTCACTATCTTATGTATCGTGTTACTTATTACTTAACAACAATTTCACATCCTTCCTCTCCTTCCTATACATACCTTACGTTCATCTAATTTGCAACTTCATCCTCCTCCTCCTCCTCTTCTTGCTCCACCTTTACCTGTTCAATTTTCCTCAGGTATTTAGCGTTCCTTCACCTGCTTAGGCACTTTCCCTCACCTGCATGGCGTTGAGGTAGACAGGACCGTGAGTGATTGAATAAATAGACCAAGGAAGGGTGGGAAAATATTGATAGTGGAGAAATTAGCTACGTCGAGAGAGAGAGAGAGAGAGAGAGAGAGAGAGAGAGAGAGAGAGAGAGAGAGTATTATTAGGTAGAGTAGCGTAAGTAGGAGGGGTGAGAGGGGGTTAGTATGGCCCCAAGATGGATGCGTGTTTAAGCTTCGCGCGAGGGATGACCAAGATTAGCACTTCACGCCACGGTTCTGTAAACACGCGGCTTTTTTTGTGTGTATTGATATAGAAGTGCACCCCCCCCCCCCCCGCCCCCTCCCTGCACCCCCATCACCCTCTTTCCCTTCACCTTCTCTCCTTTCCTCCTTCTACTTCTGCTACCTTCTACCTCTGCTTCTACTACTTTTACTACTTTTTCTCCTCCTCCTAAATTTATCTCCATCCTCTTCTTCTTCTTCTTCTTCTTCTACTACTACTACTACTACTACTACTACTACTACTACTACTCTTCCTCATCTTGTTTCTATCTCCTTTTTTTTCTTTCCTGCTACTCCTTCTCTTCCTCCTCTTTCTACTTTTATTATTTTGTTTCTTCCTCTTCTTCCTCCTTTTCTCATCCGTCTACACCTTTTCCTCTTTTTTCCTACTCTTTTCTTCCGTCTCCTTCCCCCCTCCTCCTACTTCCTTCCTTCCTCCTCTTACATCTTCCTACTTTTTTATTCATCTTTCTACCTTCTTTTTATTCCTCCTCCTCCTCCTCCTCCTCCTCCTCCTCCTCCTCTTCCTCCTCCTCCCTCTCCTCCTGTAGCATTGTGTAGGTTTGTAAATCAGGTTACCATGTTACCTCCCCCCCTCCTCCTCCTCCTCCTCCTCCTCCTCCTCCTCCTCCTCCTCCTCCTCCTCCTTCTTCTCCTCCCCCCCTCCATGATTTGTATCGTATGCAAGGCGTTAACAGTGTGTATACAGGCGAGGGGGTTGATAGTGAACCTGATAAACAGACAAACCAGCTGCCCGACGCCGCCGAGACAGGAGCCGCGATGGAGCCACTTCGCCCCCTTTCTCTTGTCTTCCTCCTCCTCCTCCTCCTCCTGCTTCTCCTCTTCCCCATCTTTCCACTCTTCGTTATCCTCACCTCCTTCACTTCCTTGTTTGATTGCTTGTATTTTTGCTTGTTTCGTTCTTTCTTCTTCTGACGTTACGAGTATTTGTATACAATTTTATCTACGTTACTCACTTCCTCATTTCTACTTTTTTTTTTAACTATTTCACGTCTCTTTACCTAACTCCTTTTCCTCTTTCGCCTCCTTATTGCCTTTGTGTTTATTGCTTTCTTCCTCTTCTTGACATTCCTTCTTAAGTTACTGTTTTCTCTTTGCATAATTAAATTCCTTGCGTATTCACATTATCCTTCCTTCTTTCATATTGTTATTTCTTACGTTGTTCTTTATCATTTATTTTTCAGTACTTCATTTATTCGTCAACACATTATTCATTATTCCTTCTTCGTTTCCCTTCATTGTTTTCCTTCTATTTAACATTTAACTATTTTTTTTTTTATATATTCAAAGGTTTAGCTAAAGGAGGAAGAGGATTAATGGAGAAGCTACAGCAAAGAGGAGGAGGAAAGACTGTAGAGGAATAGCCACATGTCTCTTCCTTTCCTCCTCCTCCTCCTCCTCTAAAACTCACACGCTCATAAAACTCCCCTCCTGTAGCTATCAGTCAGCCGGGTGCCGGGTCTGGAGCCTCCGCGTGCGCTCCTCGTGTTTATTTTGTCTACACGCCCCCGCACGCTCCCCTCGCCCCCCTCCCTGCCCCCTGCCCCTCCATAGCACCCCCTCACCTGCCCGTGGCCCCACTCCCCCATCCCCCTCTCCCCCTCCGCACGCACACTCCCGCACTCTTCCCCTACATGTCCCCTCCCCCGCCCCTGCACACCATCCCTCCCTTCCCCCCCCTTCACCCCGCCCTTCCCCTACCCCAACCCCTGCCCCTGCCCCCTGCCCAATCCCTCTCCCCCACTTCTCCACCACGCCCAAGCCCCACCCCCTTATACGCCCCTCACCAGCACACCTTTCCTCGTCTTCTCTTATGCACGCCCATCCTCCTATTCCCCCGCCCCCCCGCCGCCCTTACTTCCACGTGTCTCCTGGCGCCTCCACTAACCTGGCGCCACGCACAGGTCCTCGGGAGGGTTTGGGGGAGGGTGTCAGAGGGCTGGGTGCCGGTGAGTGCCAGGGAGGGTCAGGATCAGGGGGAGGGGAGGGGAAGGCTTTGCTGGTGGTCCCCGTTGCTATCTCCTCCCATCGTGTGTCTTTTGTTTTTGCTTTGTTTATAGTTTTAGGCTGATCGAGAGGTGCGTCCGTGAGTCTAAGTGTCGTATTACAAGACATTTCGCCGCCCAAGAACACATCATTTGACAAGACTTTCCTAGGACTTGTGGGCATATCCAGGAGTAGTTTTATGACCCTGGTAGTAGTTTGACCCTTTTTCCGTACCGTGAACCCCAAGAACACATCATTTGACAAGACTTTCCTAGGAGTTGTGGGCATATTCAGGAGTAGTTTTATGACCCTGGTAGTAGTTTAACCCTTCTTCCGTGCCGTGAACCTCAAAAACACATCATTTGACAAGACTTTACTTGGAGTTGTGGGCATATCCAGGAGTAGTTTTATGACCCTGGTAGTAGTTTAACCCTTCTTCCGTACCGTGAACCCCAAGAACACATCATTTGACAAGACTTTCCTAGGAGTTGTGGGCATATCCAGGAGTAGTTTTATGACCCTGGTGGTAGTTTGACCCTTCTTCCGTACCGTGAACCTCAAGAACACATCATTTGACAAGACTTTCCTAGGAGTTGTGGGCATATCCAGGAGTAGTTTTATGACCCTGGTGGTAGTTTAACCCTTCTTCCGTACCGTGAACCTCAAGAACACATCATTTGACAAGACTTTACTTGGAGTTGTGGGCATATCCAGGAGTAGTTTTATGACCCTGGTGGTAGTTTGACCCTTCTTCCGTACCGTGAAACACTCATTAGAACCCGACTGACCCCTTCTTTGGCCTTTAGAAATACCTGATGTGGGCAGCGAAAGTGTCTTATAATTCCGGCCTATATGTTCGTTAATCATTTCTTACAGTAAACGATGCAGCTCAATAAAGGACAAAAAAAGTCAGTAGAATGTATGAAGGAGAATAATAAAGGAAAAAAAACGTGAGGTAAATCAGTAAAAGAAAAAAAAGAACTATCGGTAGAAAAGTAAAGGAAATTTGCTGTTTTTTGGCATGCTTTTTTTTCTGTATTAAAATGTAAAGTTCATAATTGTCTCAGCAGCGATTTGTCTCGATGTTTCCTTTACAGATCACGTTTCGTTTAGTTGCATCGCTTACATTTTCGTCGTTATAAGTTTCACCGTTTACAGACACCACATTTACAGTCTCGTCATTTATAGTTTCCTCGAGAAAAGAACAGGAAACGATCAATAACAGAAAAATATCAGACCTTTCCGGACAGTTACCAAGCCTCGTGCTCATAAAATACCCGTGTTATCGTGTTAAACCACCGAGAGAGCAGCGAACACTCGACAACATGGAAGAAACCAAACACAAACACGTCAGTTCATAACATCTTGCAAGTCAGGTTTTTCATTATTATATTAGAGAACACGCAAGTAAAACAGACGAACATGACCAAACACTTGACACACACACGAATATGTCTTTTAATAACATCCTACAAAGCGTCTTCAAGTCAGATTATATTATCAAGTCATCAAAACGAACGGGAAATCTCAGAGAACATGGAAGAAAACAGACAAAACGGGCCGTGGACTTGACACAAACACGAATATGTCTTTTATTAACATCCTACAAAGCGTCTTCAAGTCAGATTATATTATCAAGTCATCAAAACGAACGAGAAATCTCAGAGAACATGGAACAAAACAGACAAAACGGGCCGTGGACTTGACACACACGAATATGTCTTTTAATAACATCCTACAAAGCGTCTTCCAGTCAGATTATATTATTAACTCATCAAAACGAACTGGAAATCTCAGAGAACATGGAACAAAACAGACAGAACGGGCCGTGGACTTGACACAAACACGCGTACGTCAATCTATAACATCAAATTAGCGTCATGATATCTTACTTAGTTACAAGAAAGAACGGCAATTATTCGAAAACTTGCTTGAAAACAAATAAAACGCGCTATATACTTAAACACGTGCGCGTGCATAATTTTATAACATCGTACAAGGTAGCTCTGAGTCAGGTATTCTAATTAAATAACAAAAAAACAGTAAATCTTAGAGAACACGGAAGAAAACAAGCAGAACAAACCAGTACTTAACAGGAACACACATACATCATTAATAACATCGTACAAGGTAGCTCTGAGTCAGGTGTTCTAATTAAATAACAAAAGAAGAACAGTAAATCTTAGGGAACACGGAAGAAAGCAAGCAGAACAAACCAACACTTAACAGGAACACACATACATCATTAATAACATCGTACAAGGTAGCTCTGAGTCAGGTATTCTGATTAAATAACAAAAAAAGAACAGTAAATCTTAGAGAACACGGAAGAAAACAAGCAGAACAAACCAACATTTAACGGGAACACGCATACATCATGAATAACATCGTACAAGGAAGCTCTGAGTCAGGTGTTCTAATTAAATAACAAAAAAAGAACAGTAAATCTTAGGGAACACGGAAGAAAACAAGCAGAACAAGCCAACACTTAACAGGAACACACATACATCATTAATAACATCGTACAAGGTAGCTCTGAGTCAGGTATTCTAATTAAATAACAAAAAAAGAACAGTAAATCTTAGAGAACACGGAAGAAAGCAAGCAGAACAAGCCAACACTTAACGGGAACACGCATACATCATGAATAACATCGTACAAGGAAGCTCTGAGTCAGGTGTTCTAATCAAGCTATCAAACAGAGCGGTAAATCTTTGAGAACACGTGAGAAAACAGACACAACGGGCGGTGGACTCGAAAGAAACACAACTACGTTCATTTACAACCTCAAACAAAGTAACGTCAAGTCAGGTATTCTAATTAACCAGGTAGCAGCGACGGGCCAAAATTTGTGGCTTTACCGTGTAGCAGTGACGGGCCAAATTTGTGCCATGATATAAATCCCCAAAAATAGATGATGCATGAACTGATCACAAATGCTTTGATATATATTATGAAATGGTTTGTGTGAGTGATGTTTTTTTCTCATTTTTCTCGCTTGGAGGGGCCTTTAAGAAGCATGATCCCCGCTGCTACCGGGTTAACTTATCAAAAAGAGCGGTAAGTCATATAGAACACCCGATAGAACACATAGAACGAGCCGCACCCATGACAGGAATGCGCGTACAATGTTTTATAACCTCAAACAAAGTAGATTCAAGTCAAGTTTTCTTAATGTTACCAAAAAGAACGGTAAATCTTCGCAGTAAAGCATATTAAAAGTCGGGAACTTGGAAGAAACCAGACAAAACGGGCCCCACGCTGGACAGGAACACGCTACGTACATCATTTTAGGACATCAAACAAGATTATTGCTCCACAGTTTTCTTATCGTTACCAAAATGAACATGAGTACTCAGGAACACGCAAGGAACCAGACAAAACGGGCCCCACGGTGGACAGGAACACGCTACGTACATCATTTTAGGACATCAAACAAGATTATTGCTCCATACTTTTCTTATCGTTACCAAAATGAACATGAGTACTCAGGAACATGCAAGGAACCAGACAGAGCGAGCCATTTACTTGACAGCAGCGATGCCATATTGTCGTACTCTGAACATCGCATTTTTAGCATCTTCATTCCAAAAACTCTCGTACCTTTACAAATAACGATCGAAAATTAAAGTTATCGTTGAAAATGTTAAATAGTGATGGTTTTCTTTCATTTTCGCAATAGTTATATGTCAGAAACTACGAAAAGGCAATGTGATGAGTACGATAATTTGGCAACGCTGCTTGACAGGAACATTACTAAATCATTTCTAACATCGTGCAAGGTAGCTTTGGGTCAAGTGTTCGGATTAACTTATCAAACAGAACGGTAAATCTTCGAGAACACGCAACAAAACGGACAGAACGCGCCGTGGACTGGACACTCGCGTACAACATTTAACATCAATAAAAATAAAGTCGCGTTGATTCAGCTGTTCCCATTAAGTTATCAAAAAGAACGTAAACCTTAAAAAAAAAACAAGCAAGAAAACAGACAGAACAAGCCATCCACTCGACACAAACACGCGTCTATATTCATCGAACAGCCTTGTGAACACGTGTGAAGCTCTCTGAACGCCCGCCGCCCAGCCGTTCCCTGCATAACGTACGACCCTCATCGCCTTCTCCTCTGCCTTGTTCCGCGTCTCCAAGCACGACAATAAAGCCTGAAACGACCTCCCCGCGCGGCCAGGTTAGGACGTCTCACCTGTAATCAGAGGGTGTCCAGGTGAGCGACGTGACCCTAAGCGACCTCTTCACCTGTCCTGTCCACTTTTATAACTGTCTCTCCTTTCCTGCTCTCTCTTGCCTTTCTCTTCCCATCCAGGTGAAGATGTCTTACCTGTAATCAGACGAGGTGATCCTGAGTGACCTAAGTGGCCATTTCACCTGTCCTGTTTGCCTGTGCTATCTGTTCCTATTTGTTCCTTTACCTTTCCCTTACTCTCCTCTCTTCCTCTGATAAAGTAAACTTGAGTGATCTATAAATTTTCACCTTTACCTTAACCCTTACCTGTGTTGTCCTTTCTACCTTTCTCCTCCTGGCATTTTTAGCTGTGTATAGGTAGGCGAGGTAACCCTGAAAACACTAATAACCGTCAACTGCCCTTCCTACCTTCACTGATGTCTGTCCTTGCATATTCTGTCTATTTTTACCTACTGTTAATATTTTTCCTTTCGTGTCCTCTCTGCGATTACCTCTCCCGTCTACCCTCACCTTTGCTGCCTGTCCTGTCTACCTGTTCCTCTATTCGACTGTGATAGAAGGAGACTCGTATTGTTGTTTTCTGTTGTACTGGTATATATATTATTTTTTTTCAGTCGTTTTATGTGCTTTTAAAGATGAAGGGATGCCTGACTAATTTTAGGGGTAATCGCTTCTTGTTAATTAGAGTACGTAATGGGTTTAGTGATAAAAAAAAACATATGGGAGGAGATATTTAGTGATGACGATAATGATGAAAGAAAAAAAGATACGAAAACGAAAAAAATAAAAAAAGTTAGGAACAAAGAGAGAGAGAGAGAGAGAGAGAGAGAGAGAGAGAGAGAGAGAGAGAGAGAGAGAGAGAGAGAGAGAGAGAGAGAGAGAGAGAGAGAGAGGGGGGGGGGGGGGCCGGGGGGGAACAAGATGTGGTTAATTGGGTATGGAATAAAGTTGGTGGGAGGTGTGAGTTGTGAGGAGCAGGCGACAGCAGGAGGAGGAGGAAGAGGAGGAGGAGCAGGAGGAGGAGGTGGAGACATGGCTGGGTGGAGGTGGTGGTGGACATGTTCCTCATTGCTCCTCTTCCACTCCTCTCCCTCCACTCTCTCCCTCAACCCTCTCCCTCCACCCTCTCTCTCCACCCTCTCCCTCCACCCTCTCCCTCTACCCTCTCCCTCCACCTATCTTCACCCCTTCACCTCCCCTTCTCTCCATCCCTTCCATGTATCATCACCACCATCAATTTCTAGGAGAGAGAGAGAGAGAGAGAGAGAGAGAGAGAGAGAGAGAGAGAGAGAGAGAGAGAGAGAGAGAGAGAGAGAGAGAGAGAGAGAGAGAGAGAGAGAGAGAGAGAGAGAGAAGTGGGTGTGTTTATGGAAGTGGACGGACGGAGAGAAAGGGGAAAAGAAAGAAAAAAAACATTATATTACAGCCAGGATCTGCGCAAACAGTCTTGACATTTATAGGAAAAAGCGCAAGTAACCGAGACACCAAGATTACCTGAATCAAATAATTGTATCTGGCGCTGATTAGGATATACATTCCCTCGGCGCAGCGGTTAGCATCCCTGACTACAAATCTGCGGGCCAAGGTTCGAATCCCGGCTTTGGTAGTCGGAGTGCAGCCCGCCTAGCTGTTCGTCCTTCTCTTCGGGATGGTCGAGCAATGGTTATCTGGGGAAGGCTGGGGAAGGCAAGAAGTGGAAACCCGGATGTTACACTGGCCCTGTGTGGGGTAATGGATTCTTATCCACCACAGGTTCAAAGGACCAACGGAACGGAGATGAGCACCGCCGCCACGCGCAGCTGTAGGGTTTGCTTTCTACTTTACCTTTTGTTGATTAGGTCCCACCTGGGTCATACTTTTTTCCTCTTGGTGCCTGTGTTACAGAATGCATATAGATTCCCTCGAATCAGTACACAAATTAATGATTGAAATGCTCCAAGGATTTAGATTTTACAGCCAGAAAACAATTAAAAACCTTAACTTACACTCTTTTTAAAGACGCAGACTTCGAGGAGATGCAAATGAGGTTTCAGAATAGGTTAAAGGGATTGGCAAGGGAGTTCCTGATGAAACGTATATAAAAAAACACAAATAAAAGAACAAACAACAACGGATACAAGTTAGATGAATTAAGGTTGAGGAAGGAAATGGGAAAGGATTGTTTTAACGAACAGGTGGCAGGTGAATGGCACACAATGGGCAGACACCATTGAAGGATTTCCGTAGAGGTTAGACACATTTATGGCTGGGAAGGGAGTTTGGCGAATCATCCATTCCCGGGAGGTGCCGTGTGTACGCCGACTGGCCTCCTGTGGTCTGCATATATCCTTGTGCACCCTCCTGTAAATAGTGGTTATGTCGACGGCTTCGCACACTTCGGAGCTTTTTTTTCCCTATAGTTATCTTGCGCTGGTTTAGCCTAGAGGCCCCCCCCTCCCCCGTCCCCTAAGGTAACAGTGTGGGGGGCTTCTTGGTTAGTTTGGTGTAAAGGACTATAAAAGCCTTAACAACGCAGTGATTTGCGCCCTTAAAGGTATGCCATTCAGCTCTAGACTCGGGACCATGCAATGTCAACTCCAAGCTGCCCAAAACGGCGTGTCCGAAACCGAGGTGACGTGTTAAGCCGAACCCCTATACACGTGTATCCACTACCTGGACCAATGGCAAACAAAACCCACTACGAGCTCCTGGGCGTGACGCCCGAGGCCACCCTGCAGGAGATCAAGAAAGCCTACCACCGCCTCGCCCTCAAAATTCACCCTGACAAGAACCCGAATGACGCGAACGCTAACACAAAATTCCAGCAGCTGCAGCAGGTGATGGAGACGCTCTCCGACCCCGACTCACGGGCCCGATACGACGCACGGATAAGGAGCACGGCCAGCCAGGCCAAGGCTCCGGGGAGGAAGCCTTCCTCCTCGGCCTCTTCTTCTTCTGCTTCCTCCTCCTCGTACGCGTCCTCCTCCTACCACTACTCCTCCTCCTCCTCTGAAGGTTCCTTTTCAACACCGAAATCTAAATCAAAATCGTTTCACAAAAATAAACAGAAAAGAAACAAGGAGACTGAAGTAGGCTCGACGGCCTACATGTGGCACCTCCTATTTCCCTTCAGATATAAGACGATCGCAATAGACAACACCTCGCCCAAGGAGAAGAAGGCCAAGAAGAGGAAGCGGTACCGACAAAACAAGAAGAAGGCGGCGTCGTTTCACTAAGAAGGGACGCCGGGATGGCAGGCAGGAGTGAGGCGTCAGGAAGGCTTTTGAACCTTCATCATTCTACCAGTTCTCTCTCTTTCCTTTCTTACTGACTCATTCATTATGTTTCCCAGGTCCATTTTTTTAGTCTGTCAAGGAAGTGTTTTAGTCTGTCAAGGAAGTGTCTTAGTCTGTCAAGGAAGTGTCTTAGTCTGTCAAGGAAGTGTCTTAGTCTGTCAAGGAAGTGTCTTAGTCTGTCAAGGAAGTGTCTTAGTCTGTCAAGGAAGTGTCTTAGTCTGTCGTCAACCATTCTTCACTCTTTTCCCTTGCACTTTTATTATTCTTTCTCTTACTTTTCCTCCTGCTCCATGTTTACTGACTCCTGTTAGCCATAAGATGTCTTGATTTACCGTGACTTGCAACATTTTAATTTCCTTCCTTCTGCCGATCGTTCTTATCAGTATTGCTGGTACTGTTCCTCTTGTTAGAGTCATCTCCATCATATTCCTCACCTTCCCACACATCCTCCCTTCACGCATGGCGAAGAAGAAGAAGAAGAAGAAGAAGAAGAAGGAGAAGGAGAAGAAAAAGAAAAAGAAAAAGAAGAAGCAGATGCAGAAGAAAAAGAATAAAGAAAAAGAAGAAGAAAAAGGAAAAGAAGAAGAAGAAAAAAAAAAGAAGAGAGGAGGAGCAGAAGGAGGAGGAGGGAAAGGGTGTTAGTGGTAATGGTTAAGTGTGTCGCCCTTTAAGTGGTAATTCCACCCCTTTGTTTGTTTCCTTTTTTCATTTCTCACATTTTCTTTCCTTCCTCCTTCCTTCCTTTGTTGGGGAGACGAAAAAACAAACTAAAAGCTTTCTCTCTCTCTTGTTTCCATTTGCTTTTTTTCTTCATGTTCTCGTTAATCCTCTTTTCTCTCCCTTCTCTTCCTGCTTTTCTCTTTTTCTCTCCCTTTTCTTCTTACGTTCTTTCCTTAATTCTCTTATTCTTATTTTTCAGCTTCCTCCTTCCTCCTCCTCCTCCTCCTCCTCCTCCTCCTCCTCCTCCAACACATGACCTAACACCAGCAGCACAAGGAGAGGGAGGAGGAGGAGGAGGAGGAGGAGGAGGTAAAGATCCAGACGTTGTTTTTGAAGGGAAGCAACTTGTCTGTCATTCATCAGGTCCTTTTCTTTCTTCCTCCTCCCTCCTTCCTTCCTTCCCTCCTTCCCTCCCTTCCTTCTCTCCCTCCTGCCTGCACTCCTTCCAAGAAACTCTTCCTCCTTTGTTCAGAAGCTTTCTCACCCTACCTCCCGTTGCGTCACCCTTCCTCCTCCTCCTCCTCCTCCTCCTCCTCCTCCTGTCCTGAGAGTCTTGGCGCCAAGCGATGACTGAGGCTGTCAAGAGAAAAGAGGGGGAGGAGGAGAAGGTGGAGGTGGAGAAGGAAGAGAAGGGCTTCGAAGGAATGGTCTTTCTTCTTTTTCTACTTTGTGTGTGTGTGTGTGTGTGTGTGTGTGTGTGTGTGTGTGTATGAAGGTGCAGGCGTGTGTGTGCGTGCATCGTGTGTGTGTGTGTATGTGTCTGGTTTTCATCAAGTCAGCCCCCACGTGCTGCGATGTCTTGTAGTAGTAGTAGTAGTAGTAGTAGTAGTAATTGTAGTAGTAGTAGTAGTAATAGTAGTAGTAGTAGTAGTAGTAGTAGTAATTGTAGTAGTAGTAGTAGTAGTAGTTGTAGTAATTGTGGTAGTAGTAGTAACAATTTTTACACAAGGTCACCTACGCTTCAACAAACACAAAAGCAGATCACTCAAAATTAAGTTTATTTAATTTTTCTTAAGGAATGATTGACAAGGACATTATTATCTTACTCCTCTTACGCCACTAAATACCTGTCATTCTCACTCATTAACAACACCATAAAAAAAAATCTCCAAATACGTGTTCAAACAAAAGAAAATCTTCCATATTCTGTAATTATTCATAAACTTTCAAAACTCAGTCAAGTGGAAAAGACACCATGACCTTCAGAGCCTTCAACGAAACACACACCAAAAAAAGGAAAAAAAGAAAATAAAAACGGGGTCAAAAAGTATATTATAAAAAGCCTAATGCGTTCATAACAGCTCCATGAAAAACGGGCGGCGAGGGGGAGGAGGAACTACGCAGAAATTGGGATATAAACAGACGAAGCTTTTTTTTCCTTCCACCGCGCACCGCCCACTGTCTTCCTCCTTGTGATGGGCGATGTCTTTCACACTCCAACAGGAACAGCAGCAGCAGTAGTAGTAGTAGTAGTAGTAGTAGTAAACGTAATAGTAGTAGGACATATCATCTTTCTCTTTGTGCATGGCGTTTTCCTTCATACACTAACAACAGAAGCAACAATAGTATTAGCAGCAATAGTAGCAGCAATAGGAATAGTAGGTACAGTAGCAGAACAGTTTTATCATCGTCCCTATTTTCACCAAGGGCTTCTGTCTTGCAAATCCTCACCCTCAACATGCAGAAGGGGGAGGGAGGAGGGAGTGGCCCTGGTAAGCATAACCCCGCCAGTGCCCCGGATGGCGAGTGACGACGGGAAGGGCAGCACGAGACCTGTCAAGAGGAGGGGGGGGGGGGGAGGCGTCTGGTGGGCTGTGGAGATGGGGGGGGGGGGGAGGTGGTGATGGAAAAGGGGGGTATGGTGATGATGATGGTGGTGGTGACGGTTTTCGTGGTAATAGTGAGGGGCAGGGATGGTTTGGTTGTTACTAGGGTGGTAGTGATAGTAAGGAGAGGAAGAGGAAGAGGAGGAGGTGGAGAAGGAGTAGTAGTAGTAGTAGTAGTAGGAGGAGGAGGAGGAGGAGGAGGAGGTAGAGCGGCAGTCTTATAACATCACCAAAAATATCTCAATCTCCAACAAAAATCTCTCCATCTTCACCAAAAATTTATCAGACCACCAGCTTCTCTTAATCTCCACCAGTCTTAGGGGGCTTCATGGTGCAGTGGTTAGCACACTCGGCTCACAACCGAGAGAGCCCGGGTTCGATTCCCGGGCGGAGTGGAAAAATTTGGGCGGCTTTTCCGATACCCTACGCCCCTGTCCACGCAGCAGTGAATGGGTAGCAGGTATTAATCGGGGGTTGTGTCCCGTCTCCTGGGATCTGTTCCCTTCTCCTATAATTCCTTTCCCTTCTGTCTCTCTCCGGGATATGACCACAGATGTTGCGCCGACTAAACGAAACTTTACAACTTTCTCTTTTTTTCCACCAATCTTTTTTTCATCACCAAACTTCTCTTGATTATCACCAATTTCTCTTAATCATCACCAAACTTCTCTTAATCTCCTTTCCTCTGATACTTTTTTCTTTCTTTTTTTTTTCCTTTCTCCAGTGTCCCTTTTTCAGATTTTTATCATCACCAACTTCACTTAATCATAACCAATTTTTTTTAATCATCACTAACTTCCCTTAAAAGCATCACCTAAAATCTCTCACTCTCCACCAAAGTTCTCTCCATCTTCCCCAAACTCAGCATTCCTCTTCGCCCCTCCGTCAGCGCCCCGACACAATAGTTCCCCGCCGCCCCGACACACAGAGGGCGCCGCCGCTGACCCCCGCCGCCCCGCCCAACACCCGGGTCACCTTATCAAAGGATCTCACGTGGAAGGAACTAATTTAACCCGAGGAGGCACACGCTCCGTCTCCTTCCCTCGAATACCTAATGCGCGAGCCCCTTTTTGAGCGCCCCGAGTCGCCGAGGTCCTTGGAATCCCGTCCCGCCTGCCTCGTCTCTTAAAGTCATTCCTCTCTCCGCGCGCCCATTAGTAATCAGGCCGGTTATTCGGGGTGACGGGGCGGCAAGGGCAGCAAGGTAATGGGCTCGCGGCGGCGGGAGGAACGCTCTGTACTGCGCCGTCTTTGCGGAACCGTTTGGCCGAGCGTCATCACATATTTAGCTGATAGGGCGGCACGGATGACAGGAACCGGCTAAATGCGAACCCAGTAAGACAAGATCGACGGTGTAATACCTTCTCTTAACTTTCTTACACGACTATCATACATGAAAACTATTATAACTACATTTTCACATCTTTTATACACTATTAGGGTGGCTGGGGGTGGCAGGAGCAGTCTACATACGAACTCAGAGAGATAAAACAGTGTGATATCGCCTTTTCGTCTTTTTGCCACCTTTACAAGACTATCCTTTAAGCAGACTATCAGAACTATATTATTACATCTTTATAGACTGACTGGGTGGCTGGAAATAGCAGAGGAACAGTCTAAATACCAGCCAGAGAGACAAGACAGTATAAAACCTTCCCTTCACTCCCTTAAACGACCAACCTCAACACAAACTATTAAAACTTCATTACCGCATCAGATTTTTTATAGTCTAATAAGTCGGCTTGGAATGTCAGAAAAAAGTCTTAAAACAAAGCAGGAAGAAAGCAAAGTGCAATACCTCCTCTTCAGACCCCTATACGACAACCCTACACAAACAATTAAAACTTCATTACCACACCGTTTTAAACTAATAGGTCGGATGTGAACGGCAGAGAAACACTAAATACAAGCTAAGAAAATATCAAAGTGCAGTATCTCCTCTAAACTCCCTTACACCACTCGCCTATAGACCCGGACCATTACGCCGACCCCCGAAACCATATCACCGCGTCGCTGCATCCTGACGGCGCGGCGGCATGGCGGGGTAATGGTCGCGGGGTGGCTGCAAGTGCTCCCCTCACCCTGCTCCCCCTTGCTGTACCCTGGGCAGGCTCGGCGGTGCCCTGGGCGGCGAGCGGCGTGCATGACAAGGGCGCCGCGTCTGGGAAGGAGGGAGGGAGAGGGAGAGGGAGAGTCTTTCCTAATTGATCGCGAAGTCACACCGGCCGCTTACGACTGATGAATAACCTTTACGCTGACGGCCATGTGAACCTTCGGGCATACTTATGTTGGGTTGGCTTGGCGGGGCTGTTTGGTTGGGTCTCATTAGCTGGGGTTGGCTTTGATCGGGTTGGGTTGCGTTGGGCTGGTTGGTGGAGTTGGTTGTTGAGGTGTTTGTTTGCTGTTTGTTTAGTGTTTGCCGAGTGTTTAGGGGGTTGGTTTTGTAGTGTTTGATGTATGTATTTTTAGTAGTCTGTGTTTGCGGGTAGGTTTGTGTTTGATCTGGCGCGTTTTTTTATGTATGTGTATGTAACTATATATTCCTGTTTTTTTTTTTAACCCTATAACACACACACACACACACACACACACACACACACACACACACACACACACACACACACACACACACACACACACACACACACACACACACACACACACACACACACACACACACACACACACACACACACTTAATGATCCCTGCCTCTACAGCAACCCTCGTAACATCCACGGCTGTCACTTAATTACTCAGACCTTTATATACCAACTCGCTTCTGCCTGAGTGTCTTGGCTTGACGAGAAAATGACAACGAATTAAATGAGCGAACCCGTTAAGTATTTCCAGCATTGCATCTTTTATTGTCTTGTGGAAATCGAAAAATACTTTGAACAATAAAAATGGAGAAATACCCTGGATAATAACAATGGAAAAATACTATAGACAATTGAAATGGAGAAATACCCTGGATAATAACAATGGAAAAATACTATAGACAATTGAAATGGAGAAATACCCTGGATAATAACAGTAGAAAAATACTATAAACAATTAAAATGGAGAAATACCCTGGATAATAACAACGGAAAAATACTATAGACAATAAAATCCAAATAAAATGCTCATAATATTCTGTTCTAATCAAGTAAAGGAGAAGATAATTAAGGAGAATGATCTAATTAACCCACTACTCATTTACTCATTACATTCACTTCAAGTATAAAGAAAAAAAACACGTCATATTAATAATGTTCACGTCCTGGGAAAAGATCGACATGACTCTTATATCAGCTTGAGGAACATGTCTTAGCGTGACCAAACGTGTTACGACTCGTGTTGCCGCGGGGATGAAGGGAATACCTAATGGGAAAGGGGGGAGGGAGACGGGGGATGATGGGAGAAGGGAGGGTGAAGGGGGAGAAGGGCGTGAGGTGAGTGGAGTAGGAGAGAGGGGAGGGTGAGTGAAGGGAAAGGCGAAGGGCGATGGAAGGGTGGGAGAAGGGGAGAGGAGAGCGTGAGTGAGGGGCGGAGGAAAGGTATTTTTGTTGGTTATCATTTATGCATTCAACTTTAGAGAGAAGGGTGTGTGTGTGTGTGAGAGAGAGAGAGAGAGAGAGAGAGAGAGAGAGAGAGAGAGAGAGAGGTGGAAGAGAAATGGGTGTGAAAGAGAGGTGGAAGAGAAATGGGTGTGGAAGAGAGGTGGAAGAGAAATGGGTGTGAAAGGGAGGTGGAAGAGAAATGGGTGTGGAAGAGAGAAGGTTGGAAGATGAGAGAGAGAGAGAGAGAGAGAGAGAGAGAGAGAGAGAGAGAGAGAGAGAGAGAGAGAGAGAGAAAGGAGGGTGTGAGATAGAACGGTGTGATTTTTGCCTGTTTCATGTCGTTCCTACTCCATCTCTTTACCTGTGTTTTCTTTTCTATCTCATCTTAATATAATTTTACTAACTTATTGACGGATTTATTTTCTTTTATCTTGTTGCTTTATTTTTCTTATCTTTCCATCTTTTTAGCTTTTCTTTCCTTCCTATACCGTCTTTGTATCTGTGCTTTCCCTCCCTCCTACCTTATCTTTGTATATGTTTGCTGTATAGTTTGATTTATTCTGAATTCTCTATTTTTGCTGCTTTCTACTTTTCACCTTTTTTTTCTTTTACATTTTTTTCTCCTAATTCATGTTTTTACCTGTGTCTAATTTCCTTCCTACCTCATCTTTTATTTTTATTTTTACGAACTTATTGATTGATTAAGTTTTTTTCTATCGTTGCAACTTTCTGCTATTTCCCTTTTTATCTTTTTTCCATTTTTTTCTCTTTCATGTTTTTTTTACCTGTGTCTAATTTCCTTCCTACCTCACATTTTTATTTTTACGAACTTATTGATTGATTGATTTTCTTCTATTGTTGCAACTTCCTACTCTCTACCTTTTTGCCCTTTTTCCTTTTCTTTTCCTCCTACTTCATTTTTTTACTGTGTCTGATTTCCTTTTGTCTCATCCATTTATATTTTTACTAACTTATTGATTGATTGATTTTTTTCTTGTGTTGCAACTTTCTACTCTCTACCTTTTTCCCTTTTCTTTTTTTCTAACTACATATTTTTACCTGTGTCTGATTTCCTTTCAACCTCATCTATCTATATATTTTTTCAATTGTTGCAACTTTCTACCTTTATTTTTTTTTTCTTTCCTTCCTGCTTCATCTTTTTACCGGTGTTATATTTCCTTCCTAATTCATCTTTATTCTTCATTACTAACATGAATTTAATGATTTTTCTTTTTCTGTCTCCACCGCTTGCTACTTTTTTTTCCATTCTATCCTCTCTCCTCTTCTTTCCTTCCCACTTTCATCTTTTTTTGTGTCTTATTTCCTTCCTTTCTAATTCATCTTTATTCTTTATTACTAATTTCTGGATTTATTGATTTTTTTTCTTTTTCCGTTTCCGCCGCTTTCTACTTTTTTTTCCATTCTACCCTCCCTCCTCTTCTTTCCTTTCCACTTCTTCTTTTTTTGTGTCTTATTTCCTTCCTTCCTAATTCATCTTTATATATGTCTCACTACTTTATTGATTTATTATTCTTATTTTTCTTTTCTTGCAGTTTTCCCCTCTACCGCTCTCTCCCGGGTTGAGCACTTCACATACATTCAGGTAAGTTCATTTGCCTTTTATTTTGTCGTTCATTCAGTCAGTCATTTAGAGAGCCATTTATTTAGCTTGTTACATTTTTATTCCTCTTTTTACCATTTATCTCATTCTCAGTATTTTCTTCACTTTGTCATTACGTTGATCTTTCATTAATTTTTACACTCCATTACATAAAATTATCTAATATCACATTCACTAGTCTTTATATTTTTTTTGCTTCTATCTTCTTTTTCTTTATCATTTTCAACGTTTTAACATTATCTTCTGTAGTATCCGTTTTCCTTCCTTCCTTTCTATTCCTGTATCTTCTCATCCACTAGTCTTTATCCTTTATTTGCTCCTATCGTCTCCCTCTTAATCATCTTCCAATCTTTCTATTCATATTATTATCTGTAGCGCCAGTTTTCAGCCCTTCCTTTCATTTAATTTCCCTTCATTACTGTTTTCCTCTTCCTCTTTTTCATCTATCAATCTCTCTATTTGCATTATTTTTTTGTAGTAGATATTCGTTCTCCTTCCTTCCTTCCTTCCTTCCTTCCTTCCTTCCTTCCTTCCATCCTTCCTTTCTTTCTTCCAGGGTTGGCCGATTTAAATCATGATGATTTAAATCAGTGATTTAAAACAAGATTTAAATCAAATTATTTTTTTTTAAATCATTGATTTAAATCAATATTTACTTCTGCCCAAACCAACATGGAATGTAAAGGAAAAATATAAAAACAAACACATACGTACACCTGCTTTATATATTCCTGAGGAATAGAACACTAAAAGCTTCCTTTTGCAATACAACAAAAATTTCCACATTCCATTAAAAAATGAAATGAAAGGGTTTTACTTGTAATGAACTGTACTTATTTTTGAGGAGTAGAATATTAAAGCACTTCCTTTTACAATACAGTATATCAAAAAATTCCACATGCTATTAAAAAAAGGAAATCAAAGAGGTTTACTTATAATGAACTGTACTTATTTCCTGAAGTAATGAATTTAAAAAAGATAATTATTATGGCCTGTATTTAAAACAAAGGCACATTAAATTTATACTGTAAAAGCAGTCTTTGAAAAATAATGATACACTTCTTTGAAAGCAGTTCATAAAATTTCTTTGAAATCGAAATTCAAAATCTTTAAAAAATAAGGTTTTTAATTCTAATGACAATTAATTTGGTTCTTTTTAGTCTTGCTACTATTCCTTGTAACTCCAGTTTACACTGTTTGCTTATAGCTCCATGCTTTCCCAGACTTTGAAGGAATTCTGTTAAAATGTTCCCACACTGGATCACTCTTCCTACCAGATACATTAATCCTTGTGGTCAGTGACATCTCTACGCTCTTGCTGTTAGCTCAGGAATGAGTGGCTGGCCTGTAACACCTAAACAGTCAAACTACTACACAGTGGCACAAGTCCGCCTATGTCCTAACACGATGTAAGAGGAACAGGACAGAGCCTGAGAGAGATGATGCAATCCTGGTCAGTGGCTACTGGGCTGCTTGACAGGTTCAAACACATTGTAACCAAGTGAAAGATGATGCAACATGCTGTAAAAATACTCCAAAATGTGTTTTAAACTAATGTATTGAATATCTGTATAGCTTTCCAAATATTTTTATGCTGATTAATAAAAAAAATATATAAAAAATCTGATTTAAATAAAAAAATCTGATTTAAATATAAAAAAATCTGATTTATTTTATTTTAAAAAAATCAAAAAAATCACCAACCCTGCTTTCTTTCTTCCTTCCTTCCTTCCTTCCTTCCTTCCTTCCTTCCTTCCTTTCCTTTCCCTTCGTTGTTCACTTTTTTCTTTGTCTTTATCATCTCTCAGTCTCCCTATTAACACTATCCCCTCTAGTATCCGTTCTCCTTCCTTCCTTCCTTCCTTCCTTCCATCCTTTCCTTTCCTTTCCTTTCGTTGTTCACTTTTTTCTTTGTCTTTATCATCTCTCAGTCTCCCTATTAAAACTATCTCCTCTAGTATCCGTTCTCCTTCCTTCCTTCCTTCCTTCCTTCCTTCCTTCCTTCCTTTCCTTTCCTTTCCCTTCGTTGTTCACTTTTTTCTTTGTCTTTATCATCTCTCAGTCTCCCTATTAACACTATCTCCTCTAGTATCCGTTCTCCTTCCTTCCTTCCTTTCCTTTCCTTTCGTTGTTCACTTTTTTCTTTGTCTTTATCATCTCTCAGTCTCCCTATTAACACTATCTCCTCTAGTATCCGTTCTCCTTCCTTCCTTCCTTCCTTCCTTCCTTCCTTCCATCCTTTCCTTTCCCTTCGTTGTTCACTTTTTTCTTTGTCTTTATCATCTCTCAGTCTCCCTATTAACACTATCTCCTCTAGTATCCGTTCTCCTTCCTTCCTCTCGCTTCCTCCACCTCAACTCTCTCTGCATCATAAAGAGAATGCGATCAACCTGAAAAGCTATTGAATCCCTTATCGTGGGCTCAAGAGGAGGTTCAGACACTCCTCCACGTCCCCGCCTCGCCAGGTGTGTCGCCCACCTCCGGGTTACCTGATTAAGACCGCAGACGAGGAGACACGTGTGAGGGGGAGGGAGGGGAGCGCACGTGTGTGTGTGTGTGTGTGTGTGTGTGTGTGTGTAGAGTCATGAGAGAGAGAGAGAGAGAGAGAGAGAGAGAGAGAGAGAGAGAGAGAGAGAGAGAGAGAGAGAGAGAGAGAGAGAGAGACCAAGGAAAGGCTATTCTTTTTTTGCAACTCCAGTAATAACAGGTAAGAATTAGATTAGATAGACAAACAGACAGGATGGCGGTAAAGCAGAAAAGAGGGAAGAACGCAAAATACTGGAAGAGGAAGATTAAAAGCTAAGCGAAGAAAGAGAACGAAGGGAAAAATGATACAGACAAAAGTAAAAAAAAATATATATCTATATAGAGGAAAGGAAGGAATTAGAGAAGGTAGAAAGAAAAGAAGAGTTGCACGAAGGAAAGAAGAAAAGAAGGAAGGAAGGTATAATAAGGGAAGAGAAGGGAAGCAGGAAGAAAGGAAAGAAGAATAAAGGAGGAAAGAAAAGAAGGTAGAAAAGGGAAAGAAAGGAGACAGGAAGGAAGGCAGGAAAAGAAAATGAAAGAAAAAAAAGAAAGAAAGAAAAGACGGACGAATAGAAAGAAGACAGGAAAAATAGAGGTAAAAAAGAGTATTGAAAGATGCGCGAGAAGGAACAAAAGAAGGAATTGAGGAAGACAAATAAATATAAATGAAGGTAGAATTTAAAAAGGAAAAAGGAAAAAAAAAGAACAAAATAAAGAAAGAGTAAACGAAGTAAGGAAGAAATCGGAAAGAAATGACGGAAGGAAGAACAGAAAAAGGAGAATAAAGCAAAGAAAGGAAGGGAGGAAAGAAGGAAGAAGATAAAACAGGAAAAATAAACAAAAGGAAGAAATTAAAGAATGAAGGAAGGAAGGAAGGAAAGAAGGAGTGAGCAGCAACCAACCTAACTAACCAAACTGATCAACCTTACCTCCCCCCCCCCCCCTCTCTCTCTCTCTCTCTCTCTCTCTCTCTCTCTCTCTCTCTCTCTCTCTCTCTCTCTCTCTCTCCCCCCTTCCCCCCCTCTCGTCTCATCAGCCGTTCTCAAGTAGCAGTTTGGCATGCGTGTGTGTGTGGCCCTGCCCGCCGCATACAGGCATACATAAGGCCATGGGGACCCACACACACACACGCCGCCGCATACAGAACGCCCTTGTTTATGTAGCCTTAAAGAGGACAGCGCGGCGGCCCTTAGTGGTAGCGCTCTCGGGGCCTGTCTGTCTCGGTCGGTCGGTGTCTCCTGCTTGCTCGGCGTGCTCTTAACTTGCATGTCTGGGCAACTTGTCTGTCTGTCTCTGTCTCTCCTAATTCGTTTGTCTACCAACTTGTCTGTCTGTCTGTTAGTGTGTGTGTTTGTCTCTCTTGCTTGCTCTTCTAACTCGTGTGTCTGGTCAGCTTGTCTGTCTGTCTGTCTGTGTCTCTCCTTTGCTTGCCCTTCTAATTCGTTTGTCTACCAACTTGTCTGTCTGTCTGTTAGTGTGTGTGTTTGTTTTTATCTCTTGCTTGCTCTTCTAACTCGTGTGTTTAGTTAACTTTGTCTGTCTGTGTGTGTTTGTCTCGTTTGCTTTCAACCCGTCTGTTTGTCTGTCTGTCCATCTTTCTTCCTTGCTCTTCCTAACTCGTATGTCTGGTTAATGTGCCTCTGTCTGTGTCTGTCTCTCTGTCTGTCCGTCCGTCTGTGTGTGTTTGTCTCGTTTGCTTTCAACCCGTCTAATTGTCTGCCTGTCCATATCTCTTGCCTCTGTGTCTGTCTCTTTGTCTGTCCGTCCGTCTGTGTGTCTGCCTGTCTGTCTTTGTATGCATGTTAGTTTCTATGTATGTGTGTATGTCTGGATGTATGTGTATATTAATCTTAGTTTTCCGTCTGTCTGTCTGTGTACAAGTATGTATGTATGAATATGCGTGTGTGTGTATGTGAGTCTATCTTGCCCGTCTGTCTGCCTGTCTACAGTCTACGTTATTTTCTGGATGATTAGTGCGTATATATGTCTGTCTATCTGGCTGGTTGGGTAACTATTCAGGTAGATCGTGTCTGTTTATTTGTCTGTATTTTATTTGTCTGTGTCCTGTTGTGTCCTCTTTCCTTTGTTGTTGTTGTTGTTGTTTTTACAGCAGAGGAGACAGTGCAAGGGCGTAAAATAAAGAAAACAATAATGAAAAAAAAAAAAACGCTACTTACTGCTCCTAAATAGAGTCGAGTGGCAGATTGTTCCTTTTAGCCACGGTGTTCATATCGTTCCGTTGTTATCCATTTAATTTAACGCACGTATTCCTTCCAACGGTGCCAGATTATCGTACTCAGCCTCTTATGTTTACGATTTCCTACCCAAAACTATCTCCTCCACCTCAACAACTGACTTCATATACAATTATCGTTAAAATGGTTAAAGATTGGTGTTTCTTGGCAATAGTTATGCGTCAGAAACCGGTAAATACGACGCTCTGAGTACGATAATCTGTCAACGGTGATTCCTTGCCATCTTAGGACCCAGCATAGCAAAATCCAACCCCCTCCGCTTGACTCCTTTTAAAGAATTATTACTATTCCCTCTTCTTTCCTTTTCTCTTTACTCTCTTCCCTGAGGAGTATCAACCGACCTTCCATTCACCCTCCGAGACACGAGACAACAGTTTAAACTTTGAACCCTCCTTGCTGGACGGTCTTTCACTCTTCACTTGGCCGGAGACACTCAAAGAACCCAGACGTCCTTTCACCACGGAAGGAGAGAGAGAAAAAACGTGTTACCGGAGAGAGAGAAACACACACACACACACACACACACACACACACTCCTTCCTCTTCCCCTCCTTGTCCCTCTCCCTCTCCTTCTTCCTCATCCCCTCCTTGTCCCTCTCCCTCTCCTTCTTCCTCATCCCCTCCTTGTCCCTCTCCCTCTCCTTCTTCCTCATCCCCTCCTTGTTCCTCTCCCTCTCTCTCTCTCTCTCTCTTCAACAACTCACACAGCCGAGGAAAGCCTGTTATTTGTCGTGCTGTATGGGCCGCCTGTTAACAAAGAAGACTACAACGGAACACCGGGGCTAAACAACGCTAACCCCACGTAAGATATAAGGGCGACATCCCCAACCCCTCGCCCTTAGACCCCAACCCTTACAGAGCTCCGGGCGGGGACGGGCGGGTACTCCAGGAGGGACAAATGATAGGAGTCGATACCCGGCAATTTAGAGAAAGCGAGGAAGGCCGGCGACAAAGGGGGAAATGGAAGGAGATGAAGATGATGAAGATGGAGGAAGGCAGGAGGACCGTGGACTCTGGAGGGGCGACTTAGCTGCTTTTAGGGAGGATGAAGGAGACGTATCATTATCGTTTCCAAGGAGGAGGAGGAGGAGGAGGAGGAGAAGGAGAGGGAGGAGGAGGGAGTTTTAAGAAGTATTGACTCTTTTGTAGGGAGGAGAGAAAGGAAAACGAGAGAAAGAGAGAGAAGGAGAATGAAGGAGTTTAAGGAAGACGTTAGGAAAATTCTAAAATAAGAGAAGAAACGAAAGAGGAGGAGGAGGAGGAGGAGGAGGAAGAGGGAGTTTTAAGAAGTATTGACTGTTTTGGAGGGAGGAGAGAAAGGGAAACGAGAGAAAGAGAGAGGAGAATGAAAGTGTTTAAGGAAGACGTTAGGAAAATTCTAAAATAAGAGAAGAAACGAAAGAGGAGGAGGAGGAGGAGGAGGAGGAGGAGGAAGAGGGAGTTTTAAGAAGTATTGACTGTTTTGGAGGGAGGAGAGAAAGGGAAACGAGAGAAAGAGAGAGGAGGAGAATGAAAGTGTTTAAGGAAGACGTTAGGAAAATACTAAAATAAGAGAAGAAACGAAAGAGGAGGAGGAGGAGGAGGAAGAGGGAGTTTTAAGAGATAATGGCTTTTGAGAAGGAGGGAGAGAATAGGAGGAAAAAGAGAACAAGAGAAGTGAAGTCTTGAAATGGAGGGTATGAAGAGGAAGGAAAAGAAGAAGGAAGAAGATTAAAAGAGATGATAGAAAGAGACTAAAGAAGAAAAGAACGAAGGAATGAGGAAGAATGAGTGTGAGGATGGAATAAAGGGAGGGAAGGAGGATGAAGGAGATGAAGATGGAATGAAAAGAAAGAGGGACGAAAAGAAGCTGAAAAGGAGATAGAAGACACGAAGAGAGAGGAGGAGGAAGAGGAAGAGGAGGAGGAGGAGGAGGAGGAAGAGTTTAATGCTTTTGAGAGGAAGTATTTTATCTCCATTGGGTCTTGGAGGCTTAAAAACGTCTCCAGCGTTGCCAGTAAAGGGTGACAGTGTTACCATACAAAGGGACGTACATGACAGTGTTGCCAGAAGAAGGGAAACGGATGACAGTGTTACCAGACGAAGGGAAACGGATGACAGTGTTACCAGACGAAGGGAAATGGATGACAGTGTTACCAGACGAAGGGAAATGGATGACAGTGTTACCAGACGAAGGGAAATGGATGACAGTGTTACCAGACGAAGGGAAATGGATGACAGTGTTACCAGACGAAGGGAAATGGATGACAGTGTTACCAGACGAAGGGAAATGGATGGCAGTGTTACCAGACGAAGGGAAATGGATGACAGTGTTACCAGACGAAGGGAAATGGATGACAGTGTTACCAGACGAAGGGAAATGGATGGCAGTGTTTCCAGACGAAGGGAAATGGATGACAGTGTTACCAGACGAAGGGAAATGGATGACAGTGTTACCAGATGGAGGGAAATGGATGACAGTGTTACCAGATGGAGGGAAATGGATGACAGTGTTACCAGATGGAGGGAAATGGATGACAGTGTTACCAGATGGAGGGAAATGGATGACAGTGTTACCAGATGGATGGAAATGGATGAGTGTTACCAGATGGAGGGAAATGGATGACAGTGTTACCAGACGAAGGGAAATGGATGACAGTGTTACCAGATGGAGGGAAATGGATGACAGTGTTACCAGATGAAGGGAAATGGATGACAGTGTTACCAGATGGAGGGAAATGGATGACAGTGTTACCAGATGGAGGGAAATGGATGACAGTGTTACCAGACGAAGGGAAATGGATGACAGTGTTACCAGACGAAGGGAAATGGATGACAGTGTTACCAGATGGAGGGAAATGGATGACAGTGTTACCAGATGGAGGGAAATGGATGACAGTGTTACCAGATGGAGGGAAATGGATGACAGTGTTACCAGATGGAGGGAAATGGATGACAGTGTTACCAGATGGAGGGAAATGGATGAGTGTTACCAGATGGAGGGAAATGGATGACAGTGTTACCAGACAAAAGGAAATGGATGACAGTGTTACCAGATGGAGGGAAATGGATGACAGTGTTACCAGATGGAGGGAAATGGATGAGTGTTACCAGATGGAGGGAAATGGATGACAGTGTTACCAGACAAAAGGAAATGGATGACAGTGTTACCAGACGATTAAAATATGGATGAGAGTGCTACCAGACAAGGAATATGGATAACAGTGTTGCCAGATGGAAAATGGATAACAATGTTACCAGGCGAAGGGAAATGGAAGACAGAGTTGCCCCGAGAGGGATACAGTTAGCAAGCCCAGAAGAGGTGAAGACTCAGTAAACGGAGGGGAGTTGATGAGACGAAGAGCCTTTGGAAGGTACCATAAATCAACCCCTGCGACTGTCAAACATCTTCGACCATTTTCTGCTACCATAAAAATCGAAGGGGTTTTCCGGAAGTTAAGGGAAGGTGCTAGAAGGGGAAATTGATGGAATCTGGCAAGGGGTCTGGACAGGCACATCTTCGTCAGCCCCTTCGCATATTTTATAAGTCAGTCCTGCATTTCTTTCATTTATATATTAGCAAATGATCCAATAGTTATAAGAATATTTATTTGATCCAATATGAATCGGCAAAAGTTTTTTCAATGAATGATTAAAAATGTTATTGAAGACTTAAGGGTTTGTATCATGATTTTTAACCCTTGCCGTGTCAACACACCTGCTTGATTAACTCAAGCAGGTAGTCTTTTGCTATAGCACCGATGGGGCTCGATCGCTTCTCTAACGGCTCCTTGCTTGACGGGACGGCAGCGAAGGGCAGAGAAGTGGTAGCAGCGGGCACGTGTGGACTCCTGCTGGGCTGACTGCGTGGAGGCGTGTAAAGTGTAAACACGGCTGCCAGGGATGCCAGCCGTGTCACTCATGTTATGTACGCAATTATACCTATATATTTACCATTCAGTCAAACATTTTATTTGTGATTATACATCGAAAAATATATACACTCACACTAATATGTGTAAAATGCCTTAATTATCAAGATTTCCATGTAGAGGCGTCTGCAAAAGCTACCAACCCAACCCCTAGGAAGGGAAGGAGTCGGGGTCAACTTATAGTGCCCAACAAAAAGGAGACACCGTGTAAGCCTGTAAGGGAAGGGAAAGGGGAAGGTGGTGGGGAAGATGTTACTACGGTCGTTAGATTCCATTTTGTCCAAGAGTGTTGTGTGTGTGGAGATCCCCCTCACATGAGATGCATACTCCATACGAGGGCGGACAAGGCCCCTGGATATGGACAGCAACTGGTTGGGTAAAAAGAACTGGCGGAGACGATGCAGAACGCCCAACCTCGAGCTGATTTAGAAAGAGAGGAGATAAGGTTTCCAGTTGAGATTTTGAGTTAGGGACAGACCGAGGATGTTTATTGTAGAAAGTGACAGCTGAGTGTTAAATAAGAACAGGCCATAGGTGTTTGGAAGACTTTGTCGAGCTAATAGGTGTAGAAATCGGGTTTTTGAGGTGTTGAAGGACACGAGGTTTCTTTTGGCTTATTCAAAATTATAACAAGGCCTGAGGTTAAGCATTCTGCAGCCTCCAGCCTAGAACCATGTAGTGCCTGTTGGGAGGGTCTTTTGTCAAAGGATGTTGAGTAATGCAGAGTAGAGTCATCGGCGTAAGACCTCCAGTGACTCCGCAAAGATTACTACATAATCAGCAAAAACAAGATCAGTGACCCTGGTATTGCCAATGGATCCTCCACAATGACTCTGGTCCACAACTTTCCCTAGTACCCACTCCATACAAGTATTGAAAAGCGATGGGGCAAGGACACAGCCCTGCCAAACTCCCGCTTTCACGGGAAAGCTGGACAAGCCCCCCACACACACACTTCACCGTACTCTCAGTCCTAGACTATAGCCCAGTCAGCAAACCAATAGTCCTTGCAAAAATCCCACGGAGTCGCAGAAGATCCCAGAGTGCCTCGCGATGTACTGAGTCAAACGCCTTCCTGAGATCGACAAAGGCTGCAAGAATTCCCTGTCGAAACTCACGTCGGCGCTCCACCAGTACGCGAAGCGCTAGGATACGGTCAGTTGTTGACTTACCAGGCGTCAAACAAGACTGTTCAGGTCTCTGCAGCTTCAGCAGCTGGCTGCAACTTCGCATCAGCAATAGGTGGGCAAGCACCTTGCCTGGCACACAGAGCAGTGTAATACCACGGTAGTTGTTGAAGTCCTAACGGTCCTCTTTCCCTTTCTAGATAGGGACGACCAACCCCCTCTTCCGGTCAGGAGGAATGGTACCAGACTGCCATACAGCAGTCAAGACCACATGCAACCCGCGGATCATGGCCTCATCTCCAGCTTTGAGCAGCTCTGCACTGATGTTGCAAATAGGAAGTGCTTTTCCATTACTCTACTTTGCCACAGCCTCTCTGACCTCGTCAAGAGAGGGTGGGCTTTCGTCGATGGGTGGATCAGCGTCCGCCACCTGCAACCCAGCATCGTCATCGTGTGATTGACCCGGAGGCCTGTAGGTGACGGATATGTTTGTTTGTTTGTTTAAAAAAAAAAATACAGCTGACTTTGTTTATAATGCCATGTAGGGTTCATCAGGGCTAACAAATGTTATTATGCAATGACATGTCTGCAATGCATGGGTAAGCAGGAAAACAACTTGAAGAGAACAACAAGAAGATGGACAATCTGTTGATCGATCTTTGAGTAGAAAGAAAAGAATGTATGAAGTAGTCTGTATATCAAGGCCTGAATGCATCATTTCAGTTATTATATATTACAAGTAGGCACGTGTATAAGTATACTCGATTATCATGTATTATCAGTACATGTTTCAGGCCTTGGAACTTTTTCGTGGAGTCATTCATCTCATACAAGAGCTTGATGATGAACAAATTGAAGAAATTCGACGAATTAGATTACCCCGCACAGTTTTACGGGATCGCAGAGACGCGATGACGTACCTCACAGAAGAAGAATTCATCCAAAGGTAGTGATCTCATTCATCTTAGTCATAATAAACTACATTACTATACTGTAGTTATATCTATCGACTTCTTACTTACTTCAATACACGCGCGACCACGCATGTTGTTTTAAAATCATGTACTTGTTGTGATTACAGAGTTACTGTTTGAAAAAGAGAAGTGAAATAATAACACAAGTATAATAATAGCATATTTATTGATTATTCATAAGTTTTTTTTAATATAATGAATATATTTCTTACATTTCGTTTCTCTTTCGGGTGGGTATGGTCGCCCCATGTTGTGTGGTAGGTCAACACACGAATGTTCCAATAATGTGGGATCCTTGCCATACACAGAACGGCGTCAGATGCGTTTATGAAACCCATTTGTGGGTGTCTAGCTAACTAACAATGTGGTGTCCTGGGTTTACACTGTTTAAGAAAACGGCCGTTAACCATTACCATTAACACCCTTTCCCTCTTCCTCCTTCTGCTCCTCCTCTCTCTCTCTTCTTTTTTTTCTTTTTCTTCTTCTTCTTCTTCTTCTTCTTCTTCTTCTTCTTCTTCTTCTTCTTTTTCTCCATGCATGAAGGGAAGATGAGTGGGAAGGTGAGGAATATGATGGAGATGACTCTAACAAGAAGAACAGTACCAACACTACTGATAAGAACGATAGGCAGAAGGAAGGAAATTAAAATGTTGCAAGTCACGGTAAATCAAGACATCTTATGGCTAACAGGAGTCAGTAAACATGGAGCAGGAGGAAAAGTAAGAGAAAGAATAATAAAAGTGCAAGGGAAAAGAGTGAAGAATGGTTGACGACAGACTAAGACACTTCCTTGACAGACTAAGACACTTCCTTGACAGACTAAAACACTTCCTTGACAGACTAAGACACTTCCTTGACAGACTAAAACACTTCCTTGACAGACTAAGACACTTCCTTGACAGACTAAGGCACTTCCTTGACAGACTAAAACACTTCCTTGACAGACTAAGACACTTCCTCGACAGACTAAGACACTTCCTTGACAGACTAAAACACTTCCTTGACAGACTAAGACACTTCCTTGACAGACTAAGACACTTCCTTGACAGACTAAGACACTTCTTTGACAGACTAAGACACTTCCTTGACAGACTAAGACACTTCCTTGAGAGACTAAGACACTTCCTTGACAGACTAAGACACTTCCTTGACAGACTAAGACACTTCCTTGACAGACTAAAACACTTCCTTGACAGACTAAGACACTTCCTTGACAGACTAAGACACTTCCTTGACAGACTAAGACACTTCCTTGACAGACTAAGACACTTCCTTGACAGACTAAGACACTTCCTTGACAGACTAAGACACTTCCTTGACAGACTAAGACACTTCCTTGACAGACTAAGACACTTCCTTGACAGACTAAGACACTTCCTTGACAGACTAAGACACTTCCTTGACAGACTAAGACACTTCCTTGACAGACTAAGACACTTCCTTGACAGACTAAGACACTTCCTTGACAGACTAAGACACTTCCTTGACAGACTAAGACACTTCCTTGACAGACTAAGACACTTCCTTGACAGACTAAGACACTTCCTTGACAGACTAAGACACTTCCTTGACAGACTAAGACACTTCCTTGACAGACTAAGACACTTCCTTGACAGACTAAGACACTTCCTTGACAGACTAAGACACTTCCTTGACAGACTAAGACACTTCCTTGACAGACTAAGACACTTCCTTGACAGACTAAGACACTTCCTTGACAGACTAAGACACTTCCTTGACAGACTAAGACACTTCCTTGACAGACTAAGACACTTCCTTGACAGACTAAGACACTTCCTTGACAGACTAAGACACTTCCTTGACAGACTAAGACACTTCCTTGACAGACTAAGACACTTCCTTGACAGACTAAGACACTTCCTTGACAGACTAAGACACTTCCTTGACAGACTAAGACACTTCCTTGACAGACTAAGACACTTCCTTGACAGACTAAGACACTTCCTCGACAGACTAAGACACTTCCTTGACAGACTAAGACACTTCCTTGACAGACTAAGACACTTCCTTGACAGACTAAGACACTTCCTTGACAGACTAAGACACTTCCTTGACAGACTAAGACACTTCCTTGACAGACTAAGACACTTCCTTGACAGACTAAGACACTTCCTTGACAGACTAAGACACTTCCTTGACAGACTAAGACACTTCCTTGACAGACTAAGACACTTCCTTGACAGACTAAGACACTTCCTTGACAGACTAAGACACTTCCTTGACAGACTAAGACACTTCCTTGACAGACTAAGACACTTCCTTGACAGACTAAGACACTTCCTTGACAGACTAAGACACTTCCTTGACAGACTAAGACACTTCCTTGACAGACTAAGACACTTCCTTGACAGACTAAGACACTTCCTTGACAGACTAAAACACTTCCTTGACAGACTAAGACACTTCCTTGACAGACTAAGACACTTCCTTGACAGACTAAGACACTTCCTTGACAGACTAAGACACTTCCTTGACAGACTAAGACACTTCCTTGACAGACTAAGACACTTCCTCGACAGACTAAGACACTTCCTTGACAGACTAAGACACTTCCTCGACATCATGACAATGACCAGACACACAACACGGCTGGAACTGGAACACTGGAACGCACGAGGCAGCAGCGCACTGCACAACCCGAGAAAAGCAATGGAAAAAATGAATTAATATAGATAAGTTGCTTTACTGTAAGATAGTCACAATAACAGTAATGAAAGGATATCGTAATAGAAGGAACACATAACGAATACTCCGATACAGGAAAAGTACTGGGTCTGACTTTGGGAAGAGATGGACCTGGGAAACATAATGAATGAGTCAGTAAGAAAGGAAAAAGAGAGAACTGATAGAATGATGAAGGTTCAAAAGCCTTCCTGACGCCTCACTCCTGCCTGCCATCCCGGCGTCCCTTCTTAGTGAAACGACGCCTTCTTCTTCTTGTTTTGACGGTACCGCTTCCTCTTCCTGGCCTTCTTCTCCTTGGGCGAGGTGTTGTCTATTGCGATCGTCTTATATCTGAAGGGAAATAGGAGGTGCCACATGTAGGCCGTCGAGCCTACTTCAGTCTCCTTGTTTCTTTTCTGTTTATTTTTGTGAAACGATTTTGATTTAGATTTCGGTGTTGAAAAGGAGCCTTCAGAGGAGGAGGAGGAGGAGTGGTAGGAGGAGGACGCGTACGAGGAGGAGGAAGCCGAAGAAGAAGAGGCCGAGGAGGAAGGCTTCCTCCCCGGAGCCTTGGCCTGGCTGGCCGTGGTCCTTATCCGCGCGTCGTATCGGGCCCGTGAGTCGGGGTCGGAGAGCGTCTCCATCACCTGCTGCAGCTGCTGGAATTTTGTGTTAGCGTTCGCGTCATTCGGGTTCTTGTCAGGGTGAATTTTGAGGGCGAGGCGGTGGTAGGCTTTCTTGATCTCCTGCAGGGTGGCCTCGGGCGTCACGCCCAGGAGCTCGTAGTGGGTTTTGTTTGCCATTGGTCCAGGTAGTGGATACACGTGTATAGGGGTTCGGCTTAACACGTCACCTCGGTTTCGGTCACGCCGTTTTGGGCAGCTTGGAGTTGACATTGCATGGTCCCGAGTCTAGAGCTGAATGGCACACCTTTAAGGGCGCAAATCACTGCGTTGTTAAGGCTTTTATAGTCCTTTACACCAAACTAACCAAGAAGCCCCCCACACTGTTACCTTGGGGGAAGGGGGAGGGGGGGGGGCCTCTAGGCTAAACCAGCGCAAGATAACTATAGGGAAAAAAAGCTCCGAAGTGTGCGAAGCCGTCGACATAACCACTATTTACAGGAGGGTGCACAAGGATATATGCAGACCACAGGAGGCCAGTCGGCGTACACACGGCACCTCCCGGGAATGGATGATTCGCCAAACTCCCTTCCCAGCCATAAATGTGTCTAACCTCTACGGAAATCTTTCAATGGTGTTCAACATTTATGTCCCTGGGTGTTATATCAATGCGTTGCGAATAGCTTTTTGCATAAAGGGGAACTCCACCACCTCTACGGTTGATGTGGTCTTTGTTGAATAGACTGTAACATCTATATTGTATTCTGAAATTAAATCGATATTTGATGTGTCAGTTAATGTTCCCATTATAGCGATTACGTCGATTTTTTCTGTTGAAACAAGACATCTCAATTCTTGTCTTATTTCTTAGGCTGCGTTTACACCAAGCGAATCGAATCGATTCCATTCATGAAGAATCAACACGATTCATGATTCGTCTTGATTCGTCACACTAATTTCAATGTAACCGTTTACACCAAGCGATTCGAGGCAATTCAGATCATGACGATTCATGGCGATTCAGAGTCACTGATTGGTTTGGGCCCATTTTTTCCTCAGTCACGGCGAGTCACCCGAGGAGTAAGCACCATGCTAGTGGACGTCCTGATCAGTTTAGTACGAGAACGACGTGCAGTATATGATCCCAGTGATCCTATGCACCGAGATCGGGATGCCATGGCTGCTTTATGGAAGGATATTGCTTCTGAAATGAAATGCAAAGTTTTTATTCACTTACCACGTTAGAACTATTAGGCTACTGAACCACAGAAGGAAAAAGAAGGGAAAGAAAGGGAAAAAAGAGAAGCGAAAAGGAGAGAAAGGCAAAGAGAAAGGAAGGAAAGGAAAAAAAGAAAGGAAACAAAGGGAAGAAAGAAGAAAGGAAAATCGATGATAGGGAACAAGAAACGATTCACAACCAACCAAAATAAAAAGATAAATAAATAGAAATAGATAACAACAAAATTATAAAAAGTTAGCAATAAGAGAGCCCGCAACACGACGCTTCGTTAAAAAAAATAAACCAGAAAGGAAAAAGAAGATGAACATTAAAACAAATCAAAATATAGTAAAAAGTCATTATTAAGTAGCCTAATAATAAAAAAAAAGAACATAAGCCAACCCTCACTGCAAGATCTGAACATAGCAATTACATAAAGCCAGTGTGAGTTGCCAGTGTGGGTAATGCACTTCCCGCTATAGCCTACCCCCTGTGCCCCTGGTATCGTTCACTGATAGTATGCCACGTCGCATAAACGCTGTTCTTCTGAAAGAAAAGTTAACATGACAAAATACTAATATTAACATAGTTGTATTTGTGTTTTAATTTCCTGCATATACCTTATATGCTTAATAAAGAGTAGATGTGACGTGGCATCAACAGGTGCGGCCAATTCTTCTCCCGTGAATGCATGTACCAGTGGACCGTTCTGTCCTGCCACTCGACAGCCCCGCCTGGTGAGACAAAGTATTCTCTCATTGCCTCGAACTGACATGGCTTCTGCTGTAGGCCTTGTCCTTCTTGTTGGTGACAGGCTCCTCATGTTTTGATGGTGGTCATCAGTTGTATCATCATTATCACCAAGAAAGTTGATACTGTCTTCATGATGGCGCCACAATAAACACTCGCCTGCGCCACAACGGGCTGGGCCGGCCATCAGGACCCATCGGTGGGAGAGCCTACTGGCACAATAGGCCGTGACGTAAAAAAAAAAATACTTTTAACTATTGCTTCAGATGTTTCACTGCTTGTCTCTATTGTTGTTTTAATTACACCAAATTTCTGAGATAGCATTCCAAATACACATTCTACTGTTCTCCTGGCTCTGCTCATCCTATATAGTCGAATACCTTTCCAGAGTAATCTAAGTCCTTTCGAGGGTAAGGCTTCATATTATTGGGCTTTAAAGGGAAAGCTTCATCTCCTATGAGATAGAATGATGCTTTGATATCAGTGTCAGGTATTTTACTAGGCTGTGGGACACCTAAATGACAAGAGAGAAATGACCTGCCCATAGTAGAGTAACTGAAAACTGTGCTATCACTGTTTCGCCAATACGCCTCTACATCATTCAGAGAACACCAGCACCTGGCATCAGCAATAGCCATTTCTTCCCATTTCTTTCCTTCCCATCCCTTCCCTTCCTTTCTCTTCCCATTCCCTGTCTTCCCTTTACTATTTCTCTTCCTTTCTCTTAACCTCCTTCCCCGTCTTTCTTCCTCCCCCTTTCTTCTCTTCTCATGTCTTCCTATTCTTCGTCCCTTCATTTCTCTCCCCACCTTCCCTCCACTTCCTCTCACTTTTCTTTCCTTCCCAGCCTTTCTTCCACCTCCTTCCCATCCCTCTCTTTCCCATCCCTCTCTTTCCCATCCCTCTCCCCATCTCCCGCCCCTTCCCTCCCCTCCCTCCCCTACCCGCCATTCCTTCCCTCACGAAACAAAGGCACACTCTTACGATCACTTAGGACAGGATCGCGGAGGGCCGGATTAATGCACTCACACCGAATGACACTTTTTTCTGACATTTTTCTGGGGATTTCTTTTAGGCTAGTTTCGTCTTCAGTGCCCCCGTTTTTTTTTTTTTTTTTTTTTTTTTTTTTTTTTTTTTTTACAGGGTGTAGAGTGAGAGGGAAAGTTGGGCAGAGGTATTTTATGGTTGAATTTGAGGTTGTGTGTGGAAGAGATGTGGAGACACTGACACACACACACACACACACACACACACACACACACACACAGTAAGGTAGACAAAAAAAAAAAAAAAATCGAAGTGAAAATGAAAGAAGTGAAAAATGAAAATAACGTAACAGGAAAATGATCGTAATAAAAGGAAATGAAAAAGTAATTAGGAAAGCGAACGCAAAGAAAACACCGCCCATCACCATCACCGTCACTCCATTGTCATCACCACCAGCACCGTCACCACCACCATCACCACAAACAATCCCTAACCTACTCCCCTCACCCACCATCACCCTTTCCTCACCCCCTCACCATCACCCCTATCTTCTTCACCCCTTCAGTCAACACCATTCCATTTTAACCTCCTTTTATCACCACCACCACCACCATCACCACCACCTCACAAACCTCTCCTCTTCCGCCTCCACCTTTCTCTTTGTCTCTTTCCCTACACTTCCCTTCCCTTCCCTTCCCTTCCCTTCCCATCCCATCCCATCCCATCCCTTCCCATCCCTTCCCTTCCCTTCCCTTTTTTTCCCTTCCCTTCCCTTCCCATCCCTTCCCATCCCTTCCCTTCCCTTCCCTTTTCTTCCCTTCCCTTCCCTTCCCTTTTTTTCCCTTCCCATCCCTTCCCATCCCTTCCCTTCCCTTCCCTTCCCTTCCTTCATCCTTCCCTTCCTTCCCTTCCTTCCCTTCCTTTTCCCTTCCTTCCTTCCCATCCCTTCCTTCCCTTCCTTTTTTCCTTCCTTCCCATCCCATCCCATCCCATCCCTTCCTTCCTTCCTTCCTTCCTTTTTTCCTTCCTTCCTTCCCATCCTTCCCATCCTTCCTTCCTTCCTTCCCTTCCTTCCTTCCCATCCCATCCCATCCCATCCCTTCCTTCCTTCCTTTCCTTTCTTCCTTCCTTCCTTCCTTCCTTCCCTTCCCTTCCCTTCCCAGCCCATCCCATCCCTTCCCATCCCTTCTCTTCCCTTCCCTTCTCTTCCCTTCCCTCTTCTCACCACCATAATCACATACACGAAGGAAGGAGAGAAGGAAGGAAAGGAAGAATAAGCAAGCAATGATAGAAGGAAGGAAAAAAGAGTAAGCAAAGGGCAGGAAGAAGGAGGAAAAGAAAGAGCAAACTGAAAAGGAACAGAGGGAGAAAAGACAGAAGGAAGAAAGAAAGAAGTGAGCTAGCGAAGAAGAGAAGGAGGAATAGGAAGAGTAAGCTAGAGAAGAAAGGAAGGGGGAAAGGATAAAAGGAGGAAGAAATGAGTAAGCTAGCGAAGGAGAAAAGAAAGAAAAGGAAAAGTAAGCAAGAGAAGACAAGAAGAAAGGAAACTAAGACTAAGTTAGGGAAAAAAAGAAGGGAGAGAGGATAGAAGGAAAATGAACAGTGTGAGCTGCCGAAGGAGAGAAGGAAGAAAGGGAAGAGTAAGTTAGAGAAGAAGGAAACGAAGAAAAGAAAAAGGGATAAAGAGAGAAAAGAAAAAATGATAAAGAAAGAAAAGAAAAAAGGATAAAGAAAAGTGTAGACAGGCGAAAAAGAGAAGAAAGAAAAGGAAAAATAAGCTTGAGAATAAAAGAAAGGAGAAAGGAAAGGAGAGGAAGAAGAATAGAATAAGCTGGCTGAGGAGAGACGAAAGGAAGAATAAACGATAGAAGTGGAAGAAGAGAGAGAAAGGAAATTAAAATGGAAAAAACAACCTCCCACACTACATCACCCCCTTTACAACCCCCTCTACCCCTCACCCCCCCCACCCCCTCCCCCTCCGGTTCGCCAGGTGTGCAGGAGTCAGTTCAACCCATTACCAGAGTTTCCCATCGGGCGGCGCGGCGCGGCAGCCCTCATGTTACCCGCCGCGGCTCGGGTGACTCCAAAAGACCGACGGCCGACACGGGCGCTCCGGGGCTCCGCAGACTTCCTGTGATAGCAGATAAGATGGGAGATAGGCGTTGGGTTGCGTGGGAGGCAAGAGGGGGTGAGAGGTATGGAGGGGACGGGAGAAAGGGAAGGAGGAGGGAGACAAAGAGGGCAAGGAAAGAGGGGAGGAGGGGAGGCAGGAGGGCATGGAAGAGAGGGAAGGAAGAGGAGGAGGAAGGGGTGAAAGGGTGAGTGGGTGAATATATTAAATTAGCCAGCGAGGTAGAGAAGGAAGAACATGAGAACATAAGGAGCCTGCAAGAGGTCGGTAGACCTATGCAATGCAGCTCCTGTAAAACTAACCCCCCTTTATCTCATTATCCAAAAATTTATCTCAACTTTTTCTTGAAGGTGTTTGTTATATTATTTATTGTTTATTGCCACATTACAGGTACATACATTGAGCAGTTTTATAAAAGCATCATTAAGGCATTAGTCTGCTGAGCTGAAGCTCCTAAGCAGACATGAGATTTCTTCACACGAAACATACTTCCATGACAGCAATTGGTAACGAATTAAGACTATATTCTACAAATAATTTTAGACAAGACTTATATCCTACAAACAATTTGAGACATATTGGCACTCACAACACGACTGCCAAGCGTGTTCCACTCATCCACGACTCTATTGGTGAACCAGTGCTTGCCTTTGTCCTTGTTGAATCTGAATTTATCCACTGAAACCACCAAAACTTTATTCATATCGCCGTTAACAAATCCCTTCATCCATTTATAAACTTCAAATAAGTCTCTTCGCATCCTTCGCTTTACCAGAGACTAAATTTTAAATTTTAAATGCTTAAGTCTGTCATCACATGGCATGTTTCTTAACACGTGAATCATTTTTGTCATCTTCCTCTGCACAGAAGAGAAAGATAGAGAGGAGAAGAAGGGCAAAAGGATAGAAGGAAGGCAGAAGGAATAAGCTAGCGAAGGAAAGAAGGAGAGAAGGGAGTGTAAGCTTAAGGAGGTAAGAGATAAATGAGGAAAGGAAGAAGAAAAGAATAAACCAGCGAAAGAGAGGAGGAGGAAGGAAGGGTAAGCTAGATAAAAGAAGGGAGTAAAGAGGGAAGGAAGAAGGAAGGAGTAAGCTTACAGGGGAGAAGGAAGAAGGAGGAAGCATTATGCAGGGAGAGAAGTAAGAAAGGATGGAAGGAAGTAACAAAGAAAAAGCTGGGGAGGGAGGAGAAAAAATGACGAGTAAGCTGCTGGAAAGATGGGAGACAGCATGGAAGGAAGAAGAAAAGAATAAGGTAGCGAGGGAGAAGGAAGAAAAGGAAGAGTAACTGGAGAAAGGGTAAAAGGAAGGAGGAAAGAATAAGCTAGCGTAGAATAGGAAGAAGAAGAAGGGAGGAAGCACTAGGCAGGGAGAGAAGGGAGAAAGAATAATAAAAGAATGAGCTAAGAAGAGAGAAGGAAGAAAGGAGAGACCACTAGACAGGAAGAAGAGAAGGAAGGAGAAAATAAGCAAGCGAGGCAGAAGGGAGAAGGGAGGGAGAAAGGGAAGAAGGAAAGAATAAAGCAGGAAAGAGAAAAGGAAAAAGAAAGGAAGCAAAATAAACTTGCGAGAGAGAGGAGGAAGAAGGAAGAGTAAGCCAGATAAAAGAAGGAAGGAAGAAGGAAGGAGTAAGCTTGCAGGGAAGAAGGAAGAAGGAGGAAGCATCACGCAGGGAGAAAAGGAGGAAGGAAGGAGGGAAAAATGGAGGGAGCATTAGGCAGGGAGAGGAGAAGGGAGAACGAACGTGGAAGTCATCTGGTGAGGTTCTTTTGGCTCAGCTGTTTATCATCTCCGCGCTTAATCAGACACTAAATTACTTGGTTTCGACGATAATGAGGTAGGTTCAGATAGGATTCAAGGTCTTGGATATGCAGGTTCGTTCAACTCCTTATATTCAAATAGTAAAAGGAATCTGGTGTCGCAAGTCCAAATTAGTTTCACCTTTTCAAGAACACTTTCGAACCTCTGTCTCATCGCTTCTCCCCTCTCCCTCGTCTCTCCCGACACACTTTTATTTTCTTCTTTTTTCTGGGGGTTTTTTCCTTTCGTTCGTTTTCTTTTCTTATTTCTTTTCTCTTTCTTCTTTTTCTTTTTTCTTCCTTCCTCTTTCTTCTTTCTACCTTTTTCTTTTTCTCTTTCTTTTCTTTCGTTCGTTTTCTTTTCCTCTTAATTTTTTCTTCCTTCCTCTCTATCTTCTTTCTACCTTTTTCTTTTTCTTCTATATTTTTTTTCTTTCTTTTTTCTTCCTCTTTCTTTTTTTCTTATCCTCTATTTTCTCCTCTCTTATTTATTTTATTCTTCCTTCTTTCTTATTTCTTTTTCTACTTTCTTATATTTATCGTCTTCTTTTTCATATTTCTTTTTAATTCATTTTCCTTTTTCTACTCTTCTTTCATTTATTTTCTTTCTTCTTTCCCTTTCAGCCTTCTTTTCTTTTAATCTTTCTCTTTTTATATCTTCCTTTCTCACCTTTCTGCTTCTTTCATCACCGCATCAAAAACTCACACGCACACCTTCATGCACCTCAACAAAAGCACATCGGTTCTCGTCATCTTCTCTTTTCTTGTCTCTTTCCATTTTCTCTTCTTTATTTTTCTTATTTCTTTTTCCTTCTTTCTTCAACTTTAGCAGTAACAATTTCATCCTACTCAACAGCACGTCGGTTTAATTCTTTTTTTATTTCGTCTTTCTTTTCTTCCTTTCTTTTTTCTTATTCCTTATTCTTTTTTTTTTTATCAACAAATCAATAACGAAGACATTTATGCAGTTCAGCAGCAGCATTTTCATCTTCATCTTCATCTTCTTTTGCTTTCTTCCTTCCTTTCTCTCCTTTCTTTATTCTTCTTTCTTTTTTCTCCTTCTATCATCATCTTATTCATCACACATTCTTCATCCTCTTCAACAGCACGTACTTGGTCCCTCGTTGTCTTCTTTTTCATTCTTATTTCCTCATTCTGCTCTTCCTTTTCTTCTGTCTGTCATGAACGTATCAATCCCACAACGTATTAATCCCACAACGTATCAATCCCACAACGTATCAATCCCACAACGTATCAATCCCACAACGTATTAATCCCACAACGTATTAATCCCACAACGTATCAATCCCACAACGTATCAATCCCACAACGTATCAATCCCACAACGTATCAATCCCACAACGTATCAATCCCACAACGTATCAATCCCACAACGTATCAATCCCACAACGTATCAATCCCACAACGTATCAATCCCACAACGTATTAATCCCACAACGTATCAATCCCACAACGTATCGATCCCACAACGTATCAATCCCGCAACGTATCAATCCCACAACGTATTAATCCCACAACGTACCAATCTCACAACGTATCAATCCCACAACGTATCAATCCCACAACGTATCAATCCCACAACGTACCAATCCCACAACGTATCAGTCCCACAACGTATCAATCCCACAACGTATCAATCCCACAACGTATTAATCCCACAACGTATTAATCCCACAACGTATCAATCCCACAACGTATCAATCCCACAACGTATCAATCCCACAACGTATTAATCCCACAACGTATCAATCCCACAACGTATTAATCCCACAACGTATTAATCCCACAACGTATTAATCCCACAACGTATCAATCCCACAACGTATCAATCCCACAACGTATCAATCCCACAACGTATCAATCCCACAACGTATCAATCCCACAACGTATCAATCCCACAACGTATTAATCCCACAACGTATTAATCCCACAACGTATTAATCCCACAACGTATCAATCCCACAACGTATCAATCCCACAACGTATCAATCCCACAACGTATTAATCCCACAACGTATCAATCCCACAACGTATTAATCCCACAACGTATTAATCCCACAACGTATTAATCCCACAACGTATCAATCCCACAACGTATCAATCCCACAACGTATTAATCCCACAACGTATCAATCCCACAACGTATCAATCCCACAACGTATCAATCCCACAACGTATTAATCCCACAACGTATTAATCCCACAACGTATTAATCCCACAACGTATCAATCCCACAACGTATCAATCCCACAACGTATTAATCCCACAACGTATCAATCCCACAACGTATTAATCCCACAACGTATCAATCCCACAACGTATCAATCCCACAACGTATTAATCCCACAACGTATCAATCCCACGACGTATCAATCCCACAACGTATTAATCCCACAACGTATTAATCCCACAACGTATCAATCCCACAACGTATCAATCCCACAACGTATCAATCCCACAACGTATTAATCCCACAACGTATCAATCCCACAACGTACCAATCCCACAACGTATCAATCCCACAACGTATCGATCCCACAACGTACCAATCCCACAACGTATTAATCCCACAACGTACCAATCCCACAACGTATCAATCCCACAACGTATCAATCCCACAACGTATCAATCCCACAACGTATCAATCCCACAACGTATCGATCCCACAACGTATCAATCCCACAACGTATCAATCCCACAACGTATCAATCCCACAACGTATTAATCCCACAACGTATCAATCCCACAACGTATCAATCCCACAACGTATTAATCCCACAACGTACCAATCCCACAACGTATTAATCCCACTCTCCCCAGCAGCTTGTACAAGATTCCTCGTCATCTATTTCATTCTTCTTTATTCTTTTTTTTTTACCGTCTTTATTACTTTTCTTTATTATCCTTCTCTCTTATTTTTCGTCAACTTATCAATAACATCACACGCGTTCATCTTTCCCAACAACACTCACTAGAATCCGCATCATCTATAATGTCTGTACTATATAATGTTTGCACTATAATGTGTGTATTATGTTTGTGTAATATTCTTCCCGCACTCAAACTTCATGTTAATTATGGCGACTCACAAAAAAAAAAAAAACATGATAATAATAATGATAATAATATGAATAGTACGCTCGCCCAAAACCCGTTCCTGCGCACACACACACACACACACACACACACACACACACACACACACACACTCTCTCTCTCTCTCTCTCTCTCTCTCTCTCTCTCTCTCTCTCTCTCTCTCTCTCTCTCTCTCTCTCTCTCTCAACCAACTAACTACCGTCTTGTTTTTTCCTTCTCGTGTTTTTATTATTTTCGGCGCGCAGAAGAGGAGGAGAAGGAGGAGGAGGAGGAAGGGGGAGCACAAGACCAGAGCAAGGAGGCAAATTTCATAGCATGGTTTAATATGATGCAATAGGCAATTTTCCTCTGTAATAATGTCATAATTTCACGCCGCCTCTCCTTCCCCCTCCCTCCCCTCCTCCCCGCTTGCTCGCACAGACAGACGCGGCTTTCAATGAGAAATTTACCCGCCGCTCTGCCACCCACCTGCTCATCACCAAACTCATTACCTGGCCAGCGCTCTCCCCTTCTTCTCCCTCTCCCTCCCTCCCTCTCTCTCTCTCCTTCTCCCTCTCGCAGCCTGTCTCGTCTCTCCCCATCTCTCCTTCACTCTTCTGTTTCTTGCCTGCTTACTCCTTCCTCCTCCTCCCTCTCGCAGTCTCTCTCCATCTCTCCTTCACTCCTATGTTTCTTGCCTCCTTTCTCCTTCCTCCTCCTTCTCCCTTGCCTCATAAATTCGTCACTCCCACCATGGCTTCTCTTTTCTCTATCTTTATTTTCATATTTTCATTCCTCCCTCCCTCTCTCCTCCTTTGGCCTCCGTGGTGGAGTCGCTAACGTGCCTAGCTATGAACCCGTGGGCCAGAGTTCGAATCCCGGCTCGTGAATTCGGCGTGCAGGTCATCCAGGTGTTCATCCTCCCATTCGGGCTGGTCAGTAAATGGGTACCTGGGGAAATCCGGGGAAGGTAAACTGTGGAAACCCGGATGTTACAATGGCCCTGCGCCCCGGGGAAATGGGTTCTTCCTAAAGTCTTCCAAATATGTCGAGGCCGTTTTGGCGTAGGCTCCCGCGGGTCCTTTCCTCCCCTCTGCTCTGCCACACAGTCCAAACACCTATATCTTCCTCTCATATGTAAGCTATTGGTAACATATGAGAGGAAAAAATAGGTGTTGGGACTGTGTGGCAGAGCAGAGGGGAGACATGGACCCGCGGGAGCCAACGCCAAAACGGACTCGACAATTTGGTTTCACTATAGCACAGGTTCAAGGGCCAAATGCAACGGAGATGAGCACTATGGCCACGCGCATCTATAGCGTATGCCCCCAACCGTACCTTACCTTACTCCCTTTATGTTTACTTTTTTTTTTTTTTTTGTATCATCCTCTCCTGATTACCCACTTTTTCCTTTCCTTATCTCTTCACCTTCCGCCACCTCTCCTCTTCCTTCCTTCTTTCCTTCCTTCCTTCCCTCCTTCCCGCACCTTCCTTCCTTCCTTCCTTCCTTCCTTCCCGCACCTTCCTTCCTTCCTTCCTTCCTTCCTTCCTTCCTTCCTTCCTTCCCGCACCTTCCTTCCTTCCTTCCTTCCTTCCCGCACCTTCCTTCCTGCCTTCCTTTCCGCACCTTCCTTCCTTCCTTCCTCCCTTCCTTCTTTCTTTCCTTCCTTCCTTCCTTCCTTCCTTCCTTCCTTCCTTCCTTCCCGCACCTTCCTCCCTTCCTTCCTTCCTTCCTTCCTTCCTTCCCGCACCTTCCTTCTGCCACATTTAAGCTCAGAATGGCTTGGGGATGTAGGAATAGAAGAGAGGAATGTTTATTTTGTTTATATTCTACTGCTTTCTTTAATTAATTCCTCCCAATAAAGCGAATTCTGATCATCACCAGAAGACAGGAAGAGGTTCGTTTACTAGCCACCATTGAGGTCATCGATATAAGAGCTTATATGATCTGATAAGTTACTCGTAAATGAGATACCTTTGCGTGGAAGAAATAAATATGTAAATGAAGAAGAGAAAGAAAATGCGAATTATCTATACATTATTTAAAGGGTTGTGGGATTATGTAATATGCAGAGAGAGAGAGAGAGAGAGAGAGAGAGAGAGAGAGAGAGAGAGAGAGAGAGGAAAAAAATATATAATCCTTGCTGCCACATCAAATCTCCTACACTTATTAATCGGTAATCTCTTAGGAGGAGAAGGAGGAGGAGGAGGAGGAGGGGGAGGAGAAACGGGAGAAGCAGTAAGGAAGAATGAGGAAGAGAAACACAAGAGAGAAATGAAAAGGAGAATATGGAGGAGGAAGAGGAGGAACAGAAGAAAGGAGGAACACAAAGGACATGAAGAACAAGAACAAGAAGAAAATGAGAGGCAGGAGCAAGAAGGAGGAGGAGGGGGAGAGGAGGAGGAGGAGGAGGAGGAGGAGGAGGAGGAGGAGAAAAAGAGAAGGCGAGAAGGTGGACTTGGGGATGAAAAATGTAGAAAAAAAAAAAGACGAAGATAAGAAGAAAAAGAGAAGCAATACCAGAAGGAGGAGGAGGAGGAGGAGGAGGAGGAGGAGGAGGAGGAGGAGGAGAAGAAGAAGAAAAAGAGGAGGAGGAGTGAAGGTGGACCAGGAGATGAAAAAAATGTACAAAAAAAAGAAAAAGAAGACGAACATAAGAAAAAAAAAAAGAAGCAGTATCAAAAGGAGGAGGAGGAGGAGGAGGAGGAGGAGTGGGGGGCCAATCCTTCACGCCGCGTTACCGTGTTTACATCAATCCCATCGGCGGCTCTCGATCAACCCCGATGCACCTGGCGGGGCTTAATCACAGCCTCCACCTGCCCCGCCGCCGCTACCCCTTCATCCTCCTCCGCCTCCTCCTCCTCCTTCTCCTCCGCCTCCTCCTCCTCCTCCTCCTCCTCCTCCTCCTCCTCCTCTTGATCCTAATTCTCCTGCTCTTTCTTCTTCATTTCATCTTCTTTCTTTTTTCTTCTGTATATTTCTTCATCTTCGTTATCTTCTTCCCCTCCACCTTCTCCTCCTCCTCCTCCTCCTCCTCCTCCTCCTCCTCCTCCTCCTCCTCCTCCTCCTCCTCCTCCTCCTCCTCCTCCTCCTCCTCCTCTTGATCCTAATTCTCCTGCTCTTTCTTCTTCATTTCATCTTCTTTTTCTTTCTTTTTTCTTCTGTATATTTCTTCATCTTCGTTATCTTTTTCCCCTCCACCTTCTCTTCCTCCTCCTCCTCCTCCTCCTCCTCCTATTGCTTCTCTTTTTTTTCTTAATTATTTTTTTTGTTAGTGTTTTGTTATTATTACTATTGTCGTTTTGTTGCTCTGTTTGTCTTCTTCTTCTTCTTCTTCTTCTTCTTCTTCTTCTTCTTCTTCTTCTTCGCCTCCTCCTCCTTCAATCCCCACCTTCACGTTCCTCATCGGCAGCTTCAACCATCAAGTGAAACGAGTCTCGATAACAAACGAGAAACGTGTTAGACGAAGACAAGGACGAGGAGGAGGAGGAGGAGGAGGAGGAGGAGAAAAAGAAGTCGAAGAACCACCACCACCATCACCAGGAGGAGGAGGAGGAGGCGGAGGAGGGAGCAAGAGGAGCGAGAGAAGGCGGGGAGAACGATCACTTTACCCATCCTCCCTCACGCTTACTTGCCTCCGAAGATGTGAGCGCGATAAGCGTGTTGAGTGTCCGGCGGGGAGGGATCGAGGGCCGGGGAGCGGATGTTGCCAGGAAACGGGAGACGCGGAGAGGAGTGTGATGAAGTGCTTGTGTTGGGAGGAGATCAGGACGGGACACGGAGGGCAGAAGGTTACACTCTACACGTTAGATGAATTTCAGGATCAGGACAAAGGGCCAGCTCGACAGTCCAACAGTCATTGTTAGCGCCCAAACCAAGTTATAATCTCCCCAATGATCCGTTTTTTCTTCTCATTACCAGATACTAAAGAGACTTCCCGTGTGGTCTGCTAAAATGTAATCCTATTTATACCAGTCGCAAACACAATACAAGGAATTTTCGTAGAGTTTTGTGTTTGGTTGGGGGCTTACGAACTCGCTGTACTGGACTGTAAAACTGCCACAAAGAGGGACTGGAACTGGCGTCATAGGGATGAAGAGGAAGAAAGAGTGAAGCTTCTGGTTAACTCTTGCATTAGGAAAAACTGTATTCAACTAGGATAGCACGTTTAAACCTATTTCTTTCAGGAGTAGACATGAATTGACTGAAAGAGAGTAAGTTTAAGCAATGAAGTATGTGTGAAATCAATTGAATACTTTGACATATATAAGGTCATATTACCAAACATTTCGTCGCCCAAGTTCTAATATTTGACAAGGCTTTCGTAGGAGTTTTGGGCACTTCCAGGAGTAGTTTTATGACCCAGGTGGTAGTTTGACCCTTCCTCTGTACCGTGAACCTAAAGAAACACTCATTATAACCCGATTGATCCCCTCTTTGACCTTTAGAAATAGTTGATGTGAGAAGCAAAAGTGTCTTAAAATACCGATCATAGAGCAAAAGGATACATTAGATTGATTTCAGGCCTTGGATAGAGATACACATTAATTGGTTCACGATCATATGAAATGGGGGGAATGAGTTTTACAGTTATATAGTTGGGAAGAAGAAGAAGAAGAAGAAGAAGAAGTAGAAGAAGAAGAAGAAGAAGAAGAAGAAGAAGAAAAAATAAGAAGGAGAAGAAGAAAGATTGAAGACTGAAGATTGAAGATTGAAAGGTTTATACAAGGAATGGATGTACTGAAGCGCAGGGATAACAGCTGATTGATATGTTTGTTGAGGCTGAGTTGTGTTGATTGACTGAGTGATCCAGTTCCCTTTTTTCTGGTCTTGTTCTTGTTTTGGTTTGGTTTGGTTCTCCTATTTTTTTCCTTGTTTGTCTTCTTTTTCTTCTCCTTATTTTCTTCATTTTTTTCTTTTTCTTCTTCTTCTTCTTCTTTTTCTTCCTCTTCTTCTTCTTCTTCTTTTTCTTCTTCTTCTTCTTCTTCTTCTTCCTTTTCTGTTTCTTTACCGCTGGTCTTTCCTTCTTTTTCTTCCTTCCATCTTTCCCTCTTTCCTTCCTTCCATTCTTCCATTCTTCTCTCCTTCTTTTTTTCCTTCCTTCCTCTCTTCCATCTTTCCTTCTCGTTTCTTCCTTCCTTCTTACCTTCCTTCCTTTCTTCCCGCCTTTTTTTTCCTGCTTTCACTCTCTCTTATCTATCTTATTCATTTTTTTTATTTTTTTTATCTGCTCTACTTTCATCCATTAATATTTTTTTCAGGCGTGTGGGTTTGATAATATTAGCTTACGTTATCTTGTAGTATTTTAAAAGGAAAGAGGAGGAGGAGAAGGAGGAGGAGGAGGAGGAGGAGGACGTTATCTTGATGCATTTTATAAACTAGGAGACGGGAAAGGAATAGGAGGAGGAGGAGGAGGAGGAGGAGGAGAAAGAGTACGCTATCTCGATGCATTTTATGAACTAGGAAACGGAGGAGGAATAGGAGAAGGGGGACGGAAAATTAGAAGATGCAGGAGGAGGAAGAAGAGGAAGAGGAGGAGGAGGAGGATGTAAAAATGCGTGCTCACTTAATGGCGTCGTTAATGGAGATGAGACGCTGTAATTATAGGGTTCACCTGATCCGCCGGGCTCGTGTTGGTGTCTCTATTTACCTGAGCAGGTGAACCTAATTAATTAAAGACTCAAGGTGGGCTGAAGGTGGCGTAATAGAGGTGTGTGTGTGTGTGTGTGTGTGTGTGTGTGTGTGTGTGTGTGTGTGTGTGTGTGTGTGTGTGTGTGTAATGCAACTTTACTGTATATACTTCTCGGATTCTCATGTATGTACAGAATGTTCTTTTTTATATATATATTGTATTTGAACCATTTAATAACAATACATTTTGATTTCATGTATTTTGATTATCTTTGTTTGTTAGCACCATGTGGTCGTTTTTCATCCATATTGGGTCCGCTGGTGTTGAATATTTGCATTAATGACTTAGACTTGGGAACAAGTAGCGGTTAGCAAGTTTTAGGCGAACAGATCAAGACGTTAGTGCCTTGCTGAGCGACCTTTGCAAGTTGTACGGTAAGGCGGGGAAGTGGCGGTTGGAGTTCATTGTCAGGAGTGTAGTGCTCTGAACGTAGAATGAAGGTGCCTGCCCATCCACTACCAATGCAGATTCGCAGCAAACTGCAGAAACCTGAGCAGTCCTGTTCACGCCTCGTAAAGCGACAATTGCAGAAGTGACCGCGTCCCAGCGCTGGGCGTGGTGGACCGCCGTGAGTCTCGACAGGGGATGCTTGGCGCCTGTGTCCCTCTCAGGAAAGCATTTGCTTCAGAGCATCGTGAGACACTCTGGGATCTCTTGTAACTGCGGGTTCCTGTAAGGATTGTTGGTCTCTTGATAACCTAGGAATGAGAGTAATGTGGTGTGTGTGTGTGTGTGTGTGTGTGTGTGTGTGTGTGTGTGTGTGTGTGTGTAATTCGCCACAGCCTGATCACGGGTTGAACACATCATCGCCAGCAAGTGCCCTCCCGACCAGAGCAAGCTCATTATAGTCGATCTTTGGGTACTGCTGGGACCTCCACACACCACACATCCCATCCCCCGTGCTCAAAGGAAGACAGTACCGCTCCTTATCAATGGGAAAAGCCCGGCCTGAACGGGCTCTCTCTCCTCTCTCTCTCTCTCTCTCTCTCTCTCTCTCTCTCTCTCTCTCTCTCCTCTCTCTCTCTCTCTCTCTCTCTCTCTCTCTCTCTCTCTCTCTCTCTCTCTCTCTCTCTCTCTCTCTCTCTCTCTCTCTCTCTCTCTCTCTCTCTCTCTCTCTCTCTCTCTCTCTCTCTCTCTCTCTCTCTCTCTCTCTCTCTCTCTCTCTCTCTCTCTCTCTGTATATATATATATATATATATATATATATATATATATATATATATATATATATATATATATATATCTGTATCTACCTTATTCACTCTTTCTTCCCCCTGTCTCTTCCATTTCCTTCACCGTTTCTTCGTCACCCTATTTCACCCAAAACCCTTCAATGCCTCAAAAACTCAATTTCTTCACCTGCCAATTCGACACAATCTTCCAAACACCTATCCCCTATTCTTCGACAACACTCAGCTGTCACCTTCTCCTACACTAAACATCCTCGGTCTATCCTTAACTCAAAATCTCAACTGGAAACGCCATATCTCCTCTCTCACTAAATCAGCTTCCTCGAGGTTGGGCGTTCTGTATCGTCTCCGCCAGTTCTTCTCCCCCGCACATATGCTGTCCATATACAGGGGCCTTGTCCGCCCTCGTATGGAGTATGCATCACATGTGTTGGGGGCTCCACTCACACAGCTCTCTTGGACAGAGTACAGTCAAAGGCTCTTCGTCTCATCAACCCCCCTCCTCATATTGACAGTCTTCTTCCTCCTAAATTCCACCGCCATGTTGCATCTCTTTCTATCTTCTATCGATATTTTCATGCTGACTCCTCTTCTGAACTTGCTAACTGCATGCCTCCGCCTCACCCGCGGCCCCGCTGCACTCGATTTTCTACTCTAGCTCATCCCTATACTGTCCAAACCCCTTATGCAAGAGTTAACCAGCATCTTCACTCTTTCATCCCTTACACTGGTAAACTCTGGAACAGCCTTCCTTCGTCTGCATTTCCTCCTGCCTATGACTTGACCTCTTTCAAGAAGAGTGAATCAAGACACCTCTCCACCCGAAATTGACCTCTTTTGGCCACTCTTTACTTTTGTCTGTTGTGGGAGCGGCAAGTTGCGGGCTTCTTTTTTTTCTACACTCTTTTTTGTTGCCCTTGAGCCGTCTCCTTTGTTGTTAAAAAAAAAAATCTAACCCTTTCACCCTCCTCCTGTAACCCTTCTTGCACCAGTCATTTTTTGTTTTTTTTTATTCTTCCCATTTTTCAATCCTCCTCCCCTTATCATCGCTCTTGTTTTCTTGTTCATACTTTTTTTTTCTTCGTCTTTTTCCCACTCTTCTTGCTCTTGTTCTTCCTGTTCTTTTTTTCTTCTTCTTCTTCGTCATACCATTCTCGTTCGTGCTCGTATTCTTCTTTTTCATCATCATCACCACCGTTGCCAGATTGTCGTACTCAGAGCATAGTATTTGCCGGTTTCTGACGCTTAACTATTGCCACGAAACATCAGAATCTAACTTTTAACGATAACTATAAATGAGTTTCGCTATTGGAGCCCAGAAGACAGTTTTGGGGTAGGAAGTCGGGAAATATAAGCGGCTGAGTACGACTATCTGGCAACGTTGATCATCACTAACCTTAACTTAACTTATACATCACCCTTACCTCACCATTGTCCTTACCTTACCCTCTATCAGGTCAGGTGGAAGCGAGGTGGAAGGCAAGTGGAAGGGAGGTCGAGGGTTCACGTCTGAGGTTCTGCAAAACTCCTGAAAGACGTCGGTGAGAATTAAAGATGAGCGATAGAGGGTGTCAGGTAACTCTCCTCCCTCCCTCCTCTCTCTTCTATCACTTCTTCTCTTCTCTCACTCCTATCTTGGTCTCCTGTTCAGCTCGTTTCGTGAAGCTGTAGTACTTTTCTTTTCCCTTCCTCCCCCTTCTTGTTTGGGTTCGTTGTTAGTGTTTTTTTTTTCTCTTCTTGTTTTTAATTTATTTTCGTCATCTTGTTTTGTGCTCGTATTTTTATTTCTTCATCTTCTTCTTCTCCTTCTTCCTCTTTTTCTTCTTCTTCTTCTTCTTCTTCTTCTTCTTCTTCTTCTTCGTCTTCGTCTTCTTCTTCTTCTTCTTCTTCTTCTTCTTCTTCTTCTTCTTTTACTACTGCTTCTACTTCTTCTTCTTCTTCTTCTTCTTTGTCTTCTTTAGTTTCTTCTTTATTTTCTTCTTTATCTTCTTTATTTTTTTCTTTATCTTCCCCTTTTTCTTTAGCTTCATCTTTATCTTCTTCTTTATCTTCTTTTTCTTCTTCTTATCCTCTTTTTCTCCTTTTTCTCTTCCTCCTCCTCCTCCTCCTCCTCCTCCTCTTATCGCGTGTCCAAATCGAATCCCGTGTGTGTGTGTGTGTGTGTGTGTGTGTGTGTGTGTGTGTGTGTGTGTGTGTGTGTGTGTGTGTGTGTGTGTGTGTGTGTGTGTGTGTGTGTGTGTGTTTTCCTGAATTACCTTCTCACCTGTCTGTCCTGTTTCTCCACTTTACCTGTTGCTTTGTCTTCGTTTTTTTCCTCATTTATTTATCTTTTTTCCCTCTCCTTCCTCCTCCTCCTCCTCCTCCTCCATTTCCTCCTATTTCTCTTCGTCATCTTTTCACCGATTTATTTATTTTTTCATCATATTTATTTGTCGTTTTTTAATTTTATTTATGTCTTTATTGTGTTTTTGTTAACCTATTCTTTGTTTTATTTCCCACATTTATTATTTATCTTATTTTCTTCTGTTTTTCGTTAACCTTTACAAGTCAGTTTCTTAACAAAAATTTAATCGCAAGAAACCAAATAAAAAAATGCAATAACTCTTCAAAAATAACAAAATATGGAAGCGGTAAAAACAATAAAAGAATAACATGAAAAAACGACTAAAAAAATGAAAAAAAAGGCGTAAAAGAGAGAGAGAGAGAGAGAGAGAGAGAGAGAGAGAGAGAAGAGCAGGTACTCCATCCTTCATTATCTTTAGTGGCTCGTTAATTAGCTTATTACCTGACGTTTACTGCGCCGTTAAGCTTCCTTCGCGCGGGAATTTGCAAACTCATCGATGGCGCGCGGGGAACGAAGAGAAAATGTAAATGCTTCGTGCTTATCTCTATTCTTATTGTTTTTTAGTCGTTTCGTGTTTTTTTCCTGTTTTCACGCGTTTTTTTCTGTATAGCTCGTGTTTTTTTTTTTCCTATTATTTCGTGTTTTTCTATATATTTTGTGTTTTTTCCTTATATTTTAGCTTTTTGTTTGTTGTTTTGTGTTTTTTTCCTTGTTTTCACGTGTTTTTTTTTCATTATGTAGTGGTTTTTTGCATAGCTTTTGTTTTTTTCCCTCCATTTCGTGTTTTCTAATTATCTTGTGTTTTTTCCTTATATTTTAGTTTTTTGTTTATCGTTTTGTGTTTTTCCTGTTTTCACGTGATTTTTTCATTCTGTAGTGGTTTTCTGTATAGCTTGTTTTTTTTTCCCTCCTATTTCGTGTTTTTCTAATTATCTTGTGTTTTTTCCTTATATTTTAATTTGTTTGTTTGTTGTTTTGTGTTCTTTTCCTGTTTTCACGTGTTGTTGTTGTTTTTTTTTCATTATGTAGCGGTTTTCTGCATAGCTTGTGTTTTTTTCCTACCATTTCGTGTTTTTCTAATTATCTTGTGTTTTTTCCTTATATTTTAGTTTTTTTTGTTTGTTGTTTTGTGTTTTTTTTCCCGTTTTCACGTGGGTTTTTTTTCATCATGTAGTGGTTTTCTGTATAGCTTGTTTTTTTCCCTATCATTTCGTGTTTTGTTATATATCTTGTGTTTTTTCCTTATATTTTAGCTTTTTGTTTGTTGTTTTGTGTTTTTTTCCTGTTATCACGTGGTTTTTTTTTATTATGTAGTGGTTTTCTGTATTGCTTGTGTTTTTTTCCTTATTATTTCATGCTTTTCTATATATCTTGTGATTTTTCCTTAGTTTAGTTTTTTGTTTGTTTATTTATTTTTGTTTTTTTGGCTGTTGTATTTTCGTTTTCGTGTGTTTATTCTTTCCATATAATTTAGTGATCGCCTGGTTTTTTTTTTTTTCATTCATCAGATGGCATATCCTTGTTGTTGTTGTTTGTTATCGTTTTTTTTTCTATTTTCATGTTGCTTGTGTTCGTGTTGAATGAGTAGTTTGGTATGACTTTCTATATAATTTTATGTGTTTATATTTGTTTTCATTGAATTTTACGAGACACGTGAATTCTGTTTTAGTTATTGTGTTCCTAAGAAGGGAAGATTTTATTCAAACAGCCTCGTTTGTTGGTTTGCTTGATGATTTGTTTGCTTTTGAATCAAATTTCATGTGTTCTTTAGTCGCTTCCCTTCACACACAAAAATAATAGGAATTTAATTAAAAAAGACAAAGTAAATAAAATAAAAAATTGATAAAGGAAAGAAAAAAGAAAAGAAAAAGAAAAAAGAAACTAACCCAAAAATAAATTATAATGTAAATCGAAATAAAAAAATATCTATAAGGAAAAATAATAGCCTAACCCCAAACCTCTTCTTTACCTGCTCATTCCCTCCCCAGACCCGCTGAAGCCTCCCCTGCTGACGACACCCACCTGCTGACCTTCGCCTGCTGGGACGGGGCTCTGCTGACCACCTACGCCGCGAACAGGTGCCTCCAGGTGGAAAGGTGGCCAGTTACCTGAGATCACCTGGCCCCCTTCTTTCTCCTCTCCCTTAACCAGTAGACAAGTAAGCCGTGATCCGTGAGTCAATTAGATTTACCTGTGATTGTTTCTTTATTGAGGTCACCTGGTGCTGTGGGGCAAGCGTGGGTATTGGTGAAGCGCTTTTTATTATTGTCGTGTGAAGTTAAAGTCAAGGTTACACGGTGGGTATCGGACGAGGCGTAACAAATCAGGCAGCCAAAGTGAGATACGTCCGCTCGCTCGCGTTCGAATCCCCCAACAGTCCTGGCTTGGTTCACCCCCTCCTGCACCTCTTCCTCAGCCTCAGGTCACTCACACCGCACACACGAGAACGCTTCCCCGCCTCACGTCCGCCTGTAACGAGGAAATCATGTGATCGGCGACATGACCAGGTAAACACAGGTGACCAGGTGAGGGACACAGGTGAGGGTGAGTCTGGACACGGGAGAAATGAAGACGTTATGCCGCCCGTATCCTTACACCGGGCATAGGAAATGGAATATAAGGCTGTCCCCTCCCCCCCTCCCCCTCCTCCCCATCCCACCCCTTTCCCCCTTGGCTCTTTGGATTTATTGGGGCCTTTCCTGCAGTCCTTCACAATTACCGCCGCAGGAAATTTGATCAGACTGGAAAATTCCTGTTAAATTAGCTTTCTGGAGAAGGTGGAGTGAGTGAGTGAAGGTGGTGGTGGTGGTGGTGGTGGTGTCCGAATGCCTGGACGAGGACGAGGAGGAAGAAGAGGAAGATGACTAGGAGTGAGGTCTTTTTTCTGTGTGGGTCTTTTAACTCTCTCGTGGTAGGTTTGTTGCATATCAGTAAGCCTTGATGTTTTTAGTGGATATATGAAGCCATTTAAGAGAGGTAATTTGGTAGATATAGATAGATAGATAGATAGATAGATAGTGATAGATATATAGAGAGAGAGAGTAGACAAAATCATAATGAGCAAGAGGACGTTAGTTAATGATAGAAATTTTGAGATTAGAAGAGGTTGGCTGTGATTTTAACTATCCATTGTAAAACTTACCTGTCCAACGTAAGTGATTTGCCCTCCCCGACCCCCTTTACCCTACCTTACCTTCCCTTACCTTTTCTTAACTAACCTTAATTTCATCACTTTCCTTATCTTACCGCACTTCACCTAATATAACTGTTATTGATCTTTCCTTTCATTTCTTTACCTTACTTACCTTCGTCACCTTTCTCACCTTCGATTACTTTATTACCTAACTTCATCTCACCTTTCCTAATATTGCCTTGTCTTACTCTACCTTATCCTACCTAACCTCACTTTACCTTCTCTAATTTTAAACTATTGTACCTTGCTTTATCTTACAGAGCCTTACATAACCAAACCTTACCTTATCTTGCCTTACCCAACCAAACGTAACCTAACTTTACTTTTACCTAATATTGCCTTGTCTTACTTTACCTTATCCTACCTAACCTCACTTTACCTTTTCTAACCTTAAGCTATTGTACCTTGCTTTATCTTACAGAGCTTTACATAACCAAACCTTACCTTATCTTACCTTGTCTTACTCTACCTTATCCTACCTAACCTCACTTTACCTTTTCTAACCTTAAGCTATTGTACCTTGCTTTATCTTACAGAGCTTTACATAACCTAACCTTACCTTATCTTGCCTTGTCTTACTCTACCTTATCCTACCTAACCTCACATTACCTTCCCTAACCTTAAGCTATTGTACCTTGCTTTATCTTACAGAGCCTTACATAACCAAACCTTACCTTATCTTTGGGGGCTTCGTGGTGCAGTGGTTAGCACACTCGGCTTGCAATCGAGAGAGCCCGGGTTCGATTCCCGGGTGGAGTTGAAAAATTTGGGCGGCTTTTCCGATACCCTACGCCCCTGTCCGCCCAGCAGTGAATGGGTAGCAGGTATTAATCGGGGGTTGTGTCCCGTCTCCTGGGGTCTGTTCCCTTCTCCTATAATTCCTTCCCCCTCCTGTCTCTCTCCGGCATATGACCACAGATGTTGCGCCGACTAAACAAAACTTTCCAACTTTTTAACCATATCTTGCCTTACCCAACCAAACGTAACCTAACCTTACTTTTACATTGCATTACAATACCTAACCAAACCTTACCTCACCTTACCTTGCCTCGGCTTACCTCACTCTCTCTTCACCTCACCTTACCTCACCATACCTGTGATCAGTTCGTGTTCAGGTGTGGCCGGAAATTTAATCAAGGGATTGCCTTTTGTGTGTGTGTATGTGTGTGTGTGTGTGTGTGTGTGTGTGTGTGTGTGTGTGTGTGTGTGTGTGTGTGTGTGTGTGTGTGTGTTCCTTTACCACTTTTTCCCTTCCCCCATCTCTCTCTCTCTCTCTCTCTCTCTCTCTCTCTCTCTCTCTCTCTCTCTCTCTCTCTCTCTCTCTCTCTTATTAGAATAGAGCTGAATAAGAGAGAGAGAGAGAGAGAGAGAGAGAGGCGGGTTACTGTAAATCGCTCGTGTCCTGCAAATTATCCTGAGTATCGTGGGGGTCTTGTTTAAGCCCTGCACTTATGTCTCTTCCCGGATATCGTGCGGGGGGTGGCGGCGGCGGCTAGGGTGGGAACCTTATGAAGCGATTGTCTGGCCCTCCTTTGCCTCGCCCTGGTGTTCTAATGATAGGAATTGTGCACGAAATGTAATTGGAGGCTTTTGTAACTGGCTTGGGTTCTTATTGCGTTAGAATTGTGTGGCAGGTGAAGTTGAGAAGGGGAGAGAAAGAAAAGGCGGCCGATGAACATTATCCGAGTCTAAAAACTTGTCTTTATTGTCGTATTTTATGTTGTAGCGAGAATTTAAATGTTTAGGATGATTTACTTGTTCTTTTTATGTGGTTGATATTTTTTGTGATATTTTACGAAATATGCCAAGATGAGAAAGTAAGAGAATAAGAAAGAGTAAGTTTAAGCAAGAGAGGGAGGGCAGTGGGTGAGCATCTTTCTAAAACCACCTTCGTGACCTCACCTTCGCTCCATTTGCATAAAACATAACCGTAAAATGTGCAGAGTAAATGTAAATGGTGCATAGCCTATATAAATGGTTGAGGCTTCTCCTTCTTCTTACTTTTTTCGTTTTCGCCTATGGCGCCGGTAGGCTTTGATGGTAGGACCTGATGGTCGGCCACCAGCCCGTTGTGGCGCAGGCAAGTGTTTATAGTGGCGCCATCTTGCATTGGCTCATGCTGCCCCCCGGAGCTCATCTTTGATCCTAGAATCTAGAGTCCGGTTTGATAGGTGGCCTTCTGGACAGCATGAGGGTAGTCTTAGGCCACTCGGCGGTGACTGAAAAATCCCAGCTTGTGGCACCGGGTGGGGGCGATAACCCGCGTCGTCCTTGACGCGAAGCCGTCACGCTATCCACTCAGCCACCGCATCCCCAAGGTAAGGGCAAAAAAAGAAGATAAAAAAGACGTTTTGGTGGTGTGGGGGCGACAGGGAGGAGGGTGAATATTTAAAAAAAAAAAAAGACAGTACCATCATAAAACAAGAACATTTGGAGTCTGCAGAAGGCCGTCAGCCCACTGCACTCTCGCTCCTGTGGACCTAACCCTGCCTAACCTCACTATCCTTAATTTTATTTAACCTCTTCTTGAAGGTATCTATGGTATTGGCACTCACAACAGCCAAGCCTGTTCCACTCATCCGCCACTCTGTTGATAAACCAATTCTTGCCTACGACTTTGTTGAATCAGAATTTATCCAACTTAAACCTTAACCACCTTATTGAAGCCCTTCATTCATTTATAAGCTTCAATCAAGTCTCCTCGCACCCTTCGCCTTACTAGAGAATGCAAAGATAAATGTTTGAGTCTGTCCTCATATGGCAAGTTTAGTTTGTGATGATATCAGTGGAGGAAGCCATCGTGGGGATATCTTTGGAAAACCAACGACCTATAACTTCACCCATCGCCCAAGTTGCTACAGAGCATGGCCGTGAAGGGTGCAGAAAGTGTAGCCGGTGTTAATATAAAAGGCAGGAGCGGCGTAATGGGTGAGGGCGAGGTGAGGAAGCTGTCAGGGCAGGGTAGGCGAATCACCCATCGTGTCGTGTGGCCATTATCATCCAAACGGTGGACGCGGGTGACCGTCCTCCTAAGTGACTCACCCGTAATGGGCTGCGTGGCGAATTTAATAATACTGCGTCGAGGCTTTTTTTGTGTTTTCCGTTTTTTTGTATTTGATATCTTTGCTGTGGCGAGAAGGAGTAGATCACAGAGACAATGCCGCGCCCCTCCCTCCCTCCCACTTTCCCTTCCTCCCTCCCTCCATCCCTCCCTCTCCTTCGCTGCCTCTTTCCCTCCCTCTCTTCATTCCCTACTTCCTTCCCTCTTGCCCGCCCTCCCTCTCTCCTTACTCCTCTTTCCCTCCTTCTCCCCTTCCCGGCCATCTAGAAAACCAGCAATGCATTGATATCGATTTTACTCCTTTTTTTTTTAATAGACACTAGAATTAAAAACAAAAACTTACAAACACTGGGAATATAAAACACCTTAGAATTAACAAACGCTTGAATTATAAATGACACTAAAATAAATAAACACTAACATAACAAACCTGAGAATCAACAAATGCAAAAATGGATACAAACCTCGACTTTCTACCCTTGCTCGCCCATATACTGCCCAAATCCCTTATGCAATAGTTAACCAGCATCTCCATTTTTTTTATCCCTTCCGCTGGTAAACTTTAGAACAGCCTTCCTTTGCCTATATTTCCCCTTGCCTACGACTTCAACACTTTCAAGAGGAGAGTATCAAGACACCTCTCAACCTGAATTTGACCTCTCCTCTGACCTCTCCTACTGTTATCTTTTGTCGGAGCAGCGAATGACGGGCTCTTTTTTGTTTTGGTTTTCTTTTGTTTTCGCCCTTGAGCTGCCTCCCTTGCTGTCTGTAAAATGAATAAAAATGAATAAATGAGTAAGCAGCGGGATGGATTCTGCGTCGCGGGTTCTTATCACCGGGTCACACTCACGTCTCTGCCTCGCCTCAACGCTGTTCTTATCGCCCCTCGTGCTCTTCTCTCGATCTCGGGGATGTCATGCTCTTGTCCAGCCTGTGGGGGGGGAGGAGGTGGGGGGGGGGGGTTGAGGGGTGTATATGAGTGTTTGTGTGTGTGTGTCTGTATATGTGTGTGTGTGTGTGTGTGTGTGTGTGTGTGTGTGTGTGTGTGTGTGTGTGTGTGTGTGTGTGTGTGTGTCTGTCTGTCTGTCTGTCTGTCTGTCTGTCTGTCTGTCTGTGTGTGTGTGTGTGTGTGTGTGTGTGTGTGTGTGTGTGTGTGTGTGTGTGTGTGTGTGTGTTGCCAGGCTTCCAGGAAATTGACTTACCTTGACTCCTTGCTTCTTTTTTTTTTTCACCTAGTCCATGTTTTTTTCTTCTATTTTTTTTATTTATCTTCGTCGTCCGTCTTTCTATTTTTGTTTTTTGTCTATTGGCCGTCTGTTTTTTTTTTCTCTTTTTTTTGTTTTTGTTTTCTTTATATTTTTATTCATTGGTTCACTGTATTTGTTTTCTTTAATTTGTTTTCTGATTTTGTTTTGTTTTCTCTTTCCTTGTTTCTTTCAGTTTATTTTACTTTATTCCTTCGGTTTCTCTTTTTTTTCCCCACCTGTACATTTTTTTTTCGTATTTTCTTTTCCTTTCTTATCCTCTCAGTTCTTTTTTTCTTTCACTCTTGTTTCTTTTTTTCTTTTCTTCTTTTGTCTTCTTCTTCTTCTTCTTCTTCTTCTTCTTCTTCACCTTTTTTTTTTTTTTTTATGTACATTATGATTTATTTTCACTTTCTTCTTTGCTGCCTCCTCCTCCTCCTCCTCCTCCTCCTCCTCCTCCTCCTCCTCTTCACCCTTGGCCACGGTCAGTTCTCGTTCGTTGCTGCCATGAAAACCTTGCCATAAATAACCTCTTTTTCCGTCCCTCCTGGAGTCTGCGCGGCCCGGGAGTGAGTTACAGCCGCAGACGAGACCATCACTCACTTTGGTGCACAGACAAGGGTACAGACGAGGAGAGAGGCACAGACGAGGAGATAGGCAAAGACGAAAAAGAGACAGACGAAAAGGCAAAGACAAAGTGGCACAGAAGCGGAAACACAAACGTAGAGGCACAGACGAGATGACACAGATGAGGAGAGAGGCACCGACACAAAGGCAAAGACGAGGAGACAGACAGACAAAGGGACACAGCCAAAGGAACAGACGAAGGAACGCAGACTAAGGGACACAGACAAAGGGATACAGCCAAAGGGACACAGACGAAGAGACACAGACGAAAGGACACAGACAATTGGATACAGACTAAGGAACACAGACAAAGGGATACAGACTAAGAGACACATGCAGACAAAGGGACAGACGAAGCGACACAGAGGTAAGACACAGACATGGAGAGGCACAGGCGAGGGAGGGCAGAAAGGGAGGCTGGTGCAAGAAAAGAAAAAAAGGAGTCAGTCACGTATTCGAGGATTTTATAACTTTATCTACTCGGCGGAGGAGAAGAAGACCCACATATCATTGACCTTCGAACTCTGTGGTCCTGGTGTCTCTCTTCCTCCTCTCCTCCTCCTCTTCTTTTTTCTCTAAGTTGAAAGTCCTTGTGTGTGTTTCTTCTCTTCCTACTCATCTGCAATATTATGTCAGTGTTCCTTATCTTCCTTTTTTCTATTCTTCATGTGTTGTGTTTCTTCTTCCTCCTCCTCTTTTTTCCTCCAAGTTGAAAGTCCGTGTGTTGTGTTTCTTCTTCCTCCCCTTTTTTTCCTCCAAGTTGAAAGTCCGTGTGTTGTGTTTCTTCTTCCTCCTCCTCTTTTTTCCTCCAAGTTGAAAGTCCGTGTGTTGTGTTTCTTCTTCCTCCTTCTCTTTTTTCCTCCAAGTTGAAAGTCCGTGTGTTGTGTTTCTTCTTCCTCCTCCTCTTTTTTCCTCCAAGTTGAAAGTCCGTGTGTTGTGTTTCTTCTTCCTCCTCTTTTTTCCTCCAAGTTGAAAGTCCGTGTGTTGTGTTTCTTCTCCCTCCTTCTCTTTCTCCTCTTATTCCTCTTCTGTAATTTGGTATCCTGCCTTGTGTTTTTCTTCCCCTCCCTCTTCCTCCCGTTCTGCAGGTTATTGTCCTCTTTCTGATGTCTGTGTTCTTCTTCCTCCTCTTCCTCCTTTGCAGGTTGTGAGTCCTCGGTGAGATGGATACTTTCTCGTGATCGCTATAAAGTCGACGGTGTAAGCACGTCAGATCTTCATCACTCCTGTCTTCCTTCTGCTTCTCCCCCTCCTCCTCCTCCTACCCCTACTCCTACTCCTACTCCTACTCCTCCTTCACCTCCTCCCCCGCTCCCTTCATCACAGAACTGGTTAAACTTCTCTCCCATAATTTCTCTTGGTGTTGTAATTATTAAGTCGAGGTTTGAATAAATTTTGTCTTAATTCTATTATATTTTGCTCGGCTTCCTCTTCCCAGGCCAGACCTTCGAATAAAGTACGTTTAAACTCCTCTTTAACATTTATTTTACCCGTAAGGAGTCTTCTTTTGTGTTTGGCTTAGTGGTCCGTGATGGATAAAAGGATGAAGGTTTGAACTAGTATCACTCTCGTCCTCTACATCCTCGTCCCCTTCCTTGCCCAGACCCTTGAACGCAGCACAGTGTGACGGAGATGAGCACCGAGGCCACGCGCAGCTGTAGTCTATGCCCTCAACTTCACCTTTCACTGTCATGGCACCTCTTCAGCATTTCCTTACTCTTGCGGAAGTTGTCTCGGCATTTATTATTGTCGTGTTCGTTCAGGCAAGGTTGAGAGCCTGATCTGGTGTGCTTTTCAACCTCATCATCCTCGTCTTCATTCTCAACCCAGCGCAGGCCTTGGAACGCACTGCTCTCACAATTTGTCCAAAGCATTTTTCTCATTTTGGGTGTGTGATCTTCGTCATGGCCACAAGGTCGAAGGTTTTAATTAGTGTCCTCCTCATCCTCGTCCTCTCCACTTTGAACATAGGACTCTCAAAACTCTTCTTCAGCATTCCTTATATTCTTTTGGAGGTTCTCTTTGTTTTGGGACGTTCCTGATGATGCAGAAATTCAACGTTATTTCTAGTGCCCTCCTCATCCTCGTCCTCTCCACTTTGAGCATAGGACTGTCAAAACTCTTCTTCAGCATTCCTTATATTCTTTTGGAGGTTCTCTTTGTTTTGGGACGTTCCTGATGATGTAGAATTTCAACGTTATTTCAAGTGTCCTCTTTCTATTTTCTTCCTCACTCTCATCTTGGTGCTAGGACCTTCGTGATGTTTAAAAGGTCAAGGATGTAACAAGTTGCCTTTTTCTTCTTCACATCCTCTTCCTCATTTTCATCCTGGTATTGGGACGTTCGTGATGATTAAAAGGTCAATATTATAACAAATTTCCTCCTCCTCTTTTACTCATCCCCATCGTCATCCTTTTCATCCTCTTCCCCTTCCCTTGGTGGTGTAGACAAAGATATTATACGTTTCTTCCTTCTCCTAATCTTGTTCCTTATTCTCATCTTCGCCCTTGTCGCCCTCATCCTTTATCCAGCATAGTTTAGATAAAGTCAACGTTACATCAAGCTCAAGTTCCTTTCTCCTCCTCCTCTTTCTCCTTAACATTCTCATCTTCATCTCTTCGTCCTCATCCTCTTCCTAAACCTTCGAACACCGGGCTGTCATAACTCTTGTGCAGGAGGTGAGTGTCCTCTTCGGTGGGTGGCGCCCGAGATGACTACGAAGTCGAGGGTTTGAGCAAGTCACCTCCGCCGCGCCTCCCCCGGTGGGCCGCGCTTAATTGATTCTCGGGCCACGGAACGTCTTTATCATGTGTCCGAGGTGAGGCGGGCGTGGGAGGCAGGTAACTGTGCTACGAGAGAGAGAGAGAGAGAGAGAGAGAGAGAGAGAGAGAGAGAGAGAGAGACCCGTCACATCCCCTTCACCCTCCTCTCGTCCACTTCACCTCTCCCTTCCATTCTTACCTTCCACACTTCCTTCTTTCACTTCATCTTCTAACTTTACTCTTCCTTCCTATCTTCTTTACTTCCCGTCGCCTCCTTCCCGTCTCCTCCTTCCCTTCTCCCTTTCCCTTCCCTTCTGCCACTTCACTTCCAATCTTCCTTTTTTACCTTCCGTCCTCCTCCTCCTCCTCTTTTTCCTCCTCCTCCTCCTCCTCCTTGCCAGTGAAAAGATGGGGCGAACCGTTGAACTGTCATACAGGGCTCGACCTGTACACAAATTTATTAGAAAGTGATTTACATTAACACGTTCAAAAACCGACACGGGAAAATAATATACTTGACCTTATCTTTTCAACGACAGCTGATCTAGTTAACGAAGTAAATGTTGGTCCAATTTTTAGTTCTAGCGATCACCGAATAATCACATTCAGTAAAGAAAAGTAAAAGTAAAGTAAAGAAAAGTAAAGAAAATGTGCCTGATTATCAGAGAGCGAATTTCGTAAGACTCCGATCAATTCTAAATAATTCTGACTGGACTGTAATTTCTATGGAAACAGATATTGATAAATCGTGGGAGGTCTTCACCACAATATTGAACAATGCCATAAGCATATGCGTACCCTATCAACTTTTAAGAAGAAACCCAAATGGTGGAATAACGAAATTCAAAATAGCCTCTCTTAAAAAAACACGTATACAGTAGATACATATCAACTTAGAGTGAGACTGACAAACTAGAGTTCGACAGAATCCGCCGCGAAACCAAGAAATTATTAAAACGAAGCAAGAAAAAACTTGAAGAATATATAGCGGAAACAAGTAAATCCAATCCTAAAGAATTTTTTAGCTATGTAAATAATAAAAAGTCACTCACTTGTGGTATCGGACCGCTTGCTAATGAAAATGAAATGGCTACAATCCTAAATAACTTTTTCGCATCCGTATTTACCAACGAAGATTGTTTATCGCCCCAACCACCGGAGGTTTAGAAGGACCGAAAAGATGTTAAGTGGCGTGCTCATCGTAGAAAGTGACACTTTACGCACAATTGAAAAGATTAAAGTAAGCAAAGGTCCTGGTCCAGACAAAATTACCCCTAGGGTCTTAAAAGAAATCAAACATCAAAGTTGTAAACCGCTCTCCATCATATTCAATAAATCTTTAACAGCTGGAAAAGTTCCGTCGGATTGGAAACTTGCAAATGTCACACCAATTTTCAAAAAGGGGGACAAGTCTCATCCAGGAAACTATCGACCAATTAGCCTGACATCGATTGTTTGTAAGTTAATGGAGACTTTCATTCGCGATAATATGGTGAAATTCTTCGAAGAAAGTAATATAATAAATAATTCGCAACATGGCTTCCGTAGTAAACGTTCGTGTTTAACTAACTTACTTGATTTTTTTCATGATGTTTTTGAGGTGTTCGATGAAAGCAGATCAGTCGATATCATATATCTGGATTTTCAAAAGGCATTTGATAAGGTCCCCCACCAACGATTGCTCAGCAAACTATTGGCGCATGGTATCTCGGGTAACATTCACAATTGGCTTGTGGACTGGCTCTCTGAGCGGAAACAGAGAGTAGTTCTAAACGGTGTTTCATCTAACTGGCTCGATGTCAGAAGCGGCGTGCCTCAAGGATCAGTGCTTGACCCCATGCTCTTCTTAATTTATGTTAATGATATCGATGATGGGCTCACTTGCAAAATATCAAAATTTTATGATGACACAAAATCGCTAGTAAGGTAACTACGACACTCCACGAAGAAGCATTACAATCAGATCTAGATCAACTTGCACGTTTGGCCTATCAATGGCAAATGAAATTTAACGTTGACAAATGTAAAGTGTTACACATCGGAAACAATAACAATCGCGTTCAGTACGTAATGAATGGCCAACAACTTTCTGCAGTAAGTAAAGAAAAGGATCTTGGAATCACTATCTCAAGCGATTTAAAGCCCGGTCAGCATTGTTCAGAGGTTGTTAAAACTGCAAACAAAATGGTTGGCTTCATCGGACGAGTCTTTAATAATAAATCGGAAAAAGTAATATTAAAACTGTATAATTCTCTGGTTCGACCCCGTCTAGAGTACTGTGTACAGTTTTGGTCTCCCTATTACAGAGAAGACGTAGAAAAGTTAGAATGGGTTCAACAGAGAGTAACAAAAATTACTCCTTGGTTGAGAAATTTATCTTATGAATAAAGGCTTAAAGAAGTAAATTTATTCAGCCTATCAAAACGAAGAATGCGAGGCGATCTAATAGAAGTGTTTCAAATGTTTAAAGGATTCAGTGATATTAATGCGGAAGATTACTTTACAATTGATCGATCAAATAGAACAAGAAGAAATCACAATTTGAAGATAAGTGGTAAAAGATTCTCATCGCACGAAGCCAAACACTTCTTCTTCAATCGAGTCGTTAATGTTTGGAACTCTCTACCCTGTGATGTCGTTGATAGCACAACAGTTACGGCCTTCTAGAATAGATTAGACAAGTATTTTCAATCCAACCAGCAACTAAGATATTACTCATTGTCGTAATAACGTTAAGTTCTTTCGAATACTGGTGTCCTTGTCCGTTTTTATCGCCCGGTTAGTGGTAGCAGTAATGGTAGTTCTTTCCTCTTTCCTACACAATTTCCATGCGGTTTTTCCATGCTGCATGGTTCTTTTTCCTTTTCTGCCAGCTTTGGCTGGAGGGATGGGGGGGGGGAGGAGCCTTCGCCTTTGCTGTCCTTCATCTTCCACCTTTGATTAGATAGTTAGTGTAGCTTGTCACAAACAGCCTCGCAAGGACCATCAGGTCTGGTGTTGTTTGTTCTTCCTTTGTGTTCCTTGTTTAGTGTACGTAAATGACATTGACGAGGGGCTATCGTGTAAAATATCGAAATTTGCCGACGACACAAAAATAGCCAGCAGAGTCACTACGACAATGGATAAAGAACACTTCCAAGCTGACCTCGAACGTTTAAGCAGTTGGGCACGAACACGGCAAATGAATTTCAATATTGAAAAGTGCAAGGTTATGCATATCGGAATCAACAACGATCGTATTCATTATCAAATTAACGGAGTGCGACTTTCTGAAGCCAGCAAAGAAAAAGATCTTGGAGTAATAATTTCGAACGATCTTAAACCGAGTCAACATTGCACAGAAGTAGTAAAAACTGCCAACAAACTGATCGGATTTATCGGTCGTACATTTGAACATAAATCAGAAAAAGTAATATTGACACTGTACAATTCGTTAGTTCGCTCACATCTTGAGTATTGCGTTCAGTTTTGGTCTCCCAATTACAGAAAAGATATAGATAAACTCGAGAGGGTGCAGCGTCGAGGTACTAAAATGATCCCTAGACTGCGAAATAAACCGTACGAAGACAGACTTAAAGAACTGAACTTATTCAGCTTATCAAAGCGCAGACTAAGAGGTGACCTTATCGAAGTGTTTAAAATGTTCAAGGGATTCGACAACGTTAATATTCATGATTATTTTAGTCTCTCAATCAAGCGCAACAAAAAACAATGGATACAAAATAACGAGGAAGCGTTTCAACTCAAATGAATCAAAACACTTCTTCTTCAACTGTGTCATCAATGTATGGAATGGTTTGCCTCAAAACGTCGTCGAAAGCGAAGCTATGGCACGTTCAATAACCGACTAGACAAATATTTAGATGCTAACCCGAACATCCGCTATTTTGCTACGGTCTAACAGAAAGTAGTGTTAGCTTAGTCGTCGTGTATGATCTTCCTTCTCTCCATGTAAAATTCCATTGTAGTTTTTCTATACTACATGGTATTCATCCTTTTCTTGCCAGCTTCGGCTGGAGGGACTGGCGGGAGGGGAGGAGCCTTCGCCTTTGCTGTCCTGCGTCTCTGACTCGTAGATTAGAGTAAATGGTAGGAACAACAAACAGCCTAGTTAGGACCAAGAAGTCTGTTGCTGTTTGCTTTTCCTTTGTACTTCCTTTGTTCTCCTCCTGCCCTGCCACAGAAGATGTTGACAAATAGCATCAGAAACACAGACTCGTCCGGCGCCTTTCCCCAATTTTTGAGAATGACCCGACAAAACGAAGCGAGAGAGAGAGAGAGAGAGAGAGAGAGAGAGAGAGAGAGAGAGAGAGAGAGAGAGCGTCGTGGATTAACATAAGAATAGCCTGACGGACGGGGTAGGAGCAGACAGTGATAATTACCTTTAATTATTGCATATACCTGAGCTTGGCGGCGTCACTGAGGAGCCCCTGGAGGTGGTGGTGATGGTGATGACGATGATGATGATGGTGGTGATGGTGAAGTGACTGTGGTGAGACTGTGATGAGTGTGTGAATGCTCTAGTCATGTTAGAGAGAGAGAGAGAGAGAGAGAGAGAGAGAGAGAGAGAGAGAGAGAGAGAGAGAGAGAGAGGTTAAGTGTGTGATTACTTCTTTATTGTTTTGGTTTTATTGTTATTGTTGTGATTATGACAGTCGTTATCGTGTGTGTCTGTGCGTGTGTGTGTGTGTGTGTGTGTGTGTGTGTGTGTGTTTCGTTGGTTCACGCTTGGTCAAATGGGTATCAGAGGAAGTGCTCTCTCTCTCTCTCTCTCTCTCTCTCTCTCTCTCTCTCTCTCTCTCTCTCTCTCTCTCAAAAATAGCAAGTCTTGTAGGAAACGTTTTGCCTACCTGTGTATTCAAACCAATCAGGGTGGTCAAGGTCATTTCCTACCTATTACTATGCAAGGAAAGGTAAGTAAGGCAAAAAAAAAATATGAAGAACTATGTATTTAATCATTTGAAGAGATTTTGGAAGCTTAGAAATTTTTTTTTTTTTTTTTTTTTTTTTTTTTTTTTAGATGAGGCGTCGTTGCTTTTTTTTTACTTTTCTCTATCAGGGTGAATGGTTTCTATAAAGTGGAATGACTTGTGATGTAAATTTTCTCCCAGGGTGAGTGGTTGTCGTCGTTGTTTTCTATGAGGCTCAATGGTATCAATTAAGTGGAATGGCTCGCGATGTAAACTTTTTTGCGGTCTTGTGATAGAAATGTTTGTGGTTGTTCATGCGTGTATCTGTGTTATGCCGTCGGGCTATGGATCTGGTTTCCTCCTCCTCCTCCTCCTCCTCCTTCTCCATCTTCGCCTCTCACAGTAGCACCAACATGCGTCTCAGTATGACCACCACCGCCACACCACAACCGCCGGCCCTCCATCATAATATTTCTCCGAGTGAACTAAATACTCTGGGAGGCGGCGCGGCGGTGTGTTCCCCTGAAGCTCGGGGATGAGTTGTCGAAGTCACGCTGTAATGAACGGGTAGCGGCGGCGGCAGCCCCACTCAGCCCCCAGCCCCTCCACCAGTCCCAAGCCGCCCATAGCCCCTCCACCAGCCCCTCCACCAGTCCCAAGCCGCCCATAGCCCCTCCACCAGCCCCACGCAGCCCCCAGCCCCGCCACCAGCCCCACGCAGCCCACAGCCCCTTCACCAGCCCCACGCAGCCCACAGCCCCTCCACCAGCCCCACGCAGCCCCCAGCCCCTCCACCAGCCCCACGCAGCCCCGCAGCCCCACACAGCCATGTAGCCCCTCCATCAGCTCCATGCAGCCCCCAGCCCCTCCACCAGTCCCACGCCGCCCACAGCCCCTCCAGCAGCCCCACGCAGCCCCGCAGCCCCACGCAGCACCGCAGCCCCACACAGCCATGTAGCCCCTCCACCAGCCCCATGCAGCCCCCAGCCTCTCCACCAGTCCCACGTCGCCCCCAGCCCCTCCAGCAGCCCCACGCAGCCCCCAGCCCCTCCACCAGCCCCAAGTAGCCCCCAGCCCCTCCGCCAGCCCCACTCAGCCCCGCAGCCCCACACAGCCCTGCAGCCCTTCCAGCAGCCCGACACAGCCCTCAGCTCCCGCCGCTGCACCCCCGCCCCGCCGCCGTCGTCAGCCCCGTACCTGCTGAAACTAATCTCACTGCTTTTATTTATCAGCCCTGCCTCGTTACGTGTTGCTATCATTGTGTGTGTGTGTGTGTGTGTGTGTCAATCCCGCCGTGACACGCAGGAGCACACGGCAGAGGAGGCGGCCCCGGGAGTAGCAGCAGCAGCAGCAGCAGGGCGGCGCACACCTCAGAGGGCCGCGGGAAGGAGGAAATCAGAGGGCATAATATTAACTCAATTAGTCTGACCGCAGACTCTGTTACTTTAACGACGCCGCCGTGCGGTTAGGCGGCCGCGGCAAGGCTCGGGGCGTGAGTTACTTCGTGCCGGGTAGATTTGTTGTGCACGGGGCCGGGGCTGCCAGCTCCGGGCTGCCGCGGGGCGTCAAGTGCCCGCGCTGCGCCGAACAAGACATTGGACCCAAATAAACGCAGATTATTGCGTGTGTGTCGCCGCGGAGGGCTGGAGTGGCGGGCCGCCTGGTGGTAACCGCTGCAGGGAACACCGGCGGGCGGGCCACCTGTGCCCCTCCCTCCCTCCCCCCCTCGTCCAGCTTTGTCAGTGTCACCGTGCCAGGGTGCAGTGCGGGGCGGCGCGTTTGTCTGTCTATAGGCAGCTCCCGGGACAACGCCAAGCAACGGTCAACACGGGCAGGACGCCGCCGCAGGATGGTTGCATCGGAGGTCATGCGGGTGCAGCAGGAGCAGCAGCATGACAACCTTTGCAACACTGCCCCGAAGCTTTATTCACACGCGTGTTGCTTCTCGGCGGCAACAACGAGTGCATGTCTCATCTTTATCACCGTCTGTCTGCCGCCCCGCGTGTGTGTGCGGCGGGAGAGGCAAAACAGGCGCCGGACAAGCAAACAGCTGTTCCGTCGAGCACTGCAGCGGCGGGAGGGGGAAGTAGGGAGGGCCGGGCAGCCTTGATGGGCTGTGGGCGCTGGCAGGCAGGTGGCAGTGGAGGCGGCTGCGCGGGGGCTCGTAAAGCAAGGTAATTAAGTCATTGAGTCCCGCTGATTAGTGGTTATAATCGCTTGTGATGGACACATTGCGGATAGTTAAGAGCCGTCGCGGCAGCCTCACTGAGAGCTCGCCGTCAGCGCCGAGAGGGAGACGCACAGACGCAGCTTAACATCTCAGCCCCGAACTCTGGACTGAAGAAAAGATGGACTGGCTGTGACCCGGGGAATGTAACCAGACCCTTCCCCACTCCCGCCCGGCCCGGGCCGCCCCTGTGGCCTGGGAAACGGCGGCTGAACGAAGATAAATGGAAAGCGTCGAAGGGAGTGGGAAGGGCCTGGAGTCTCATACTTGCCTGCCCTAACCTTCTCGACTTAATCAGCCGGACTCAGTGATTACTGCAAGCCGCCTAAACCCACGGTATTTAAGAGCTCGTTATTAGTGCTAAACGAGGCAAGTCATTAATTTTGTGAGGAGGAACGGTGGAGATGGCGGGAGAACAGCGCTTCCTACCTTGTGTTCTGATTCTGATGTGTGTGTGTGTGTGCGCGCGCGATCATTATTTACGATTTATTGGATATGTTGCAAGAAAAAAATGTATACTGATATTTAATACGTGTTACTCTCACTACACAGACACCCTGAACTGTTTGTCTGCGTTGTTTTGGATGACTCGTTGACTGACTGTGATGATTTAAGTGCCCCATAATCTATTCCTCCATCAATCAATCAGTCGGTCTTTGTTGCCGGTAAACTAGCAGAATGAGGGTTGAACTGCCGTAGATCTGTAATAGTTTGCTTTACTGGGCGTCCAATTGGTGAAGATTTTAGCAGCAGTGATTGGACTGATTGGGCATCTTAACACTCAGCTTTCCCATTGACGTCTGGGTATTGATACCATACTGCCTGACCGTGTAACTTACTCAGCGACTGTGACAAACAGACTGATCAACTGACTTCGTGATTGACTGACAAGTTAACTGATTGACCGATTTATTTACTTGACACTAATCGATTGACTGAATAATTGACAAGCTAACTGAAGGAAACTTACTGTGAGTGACAAAATAACCCAACAATCAGACCAGTTAACTGGATGAAGCTTGACATTATAGAAAATGAATGAGAAATGAATGAGTGACTGAGATACTAATGGAGAGGGTCAGGCTGGTCACTCTTAGATCTCCGTTATTTTTATTTTATTTATTTTATTTATTTTTTTTTTTTTTTTTTGCATTTTCCTATCTTCCCTATTACGCATATGTTTGGTGTGGACACCGGCAGTCAGTCCCATTTCGTTGCGGGGGAAGATTTTTGTATTTGTGGTGCTGCAGATATTATCTCTGTGTTCATGCAGTTCCCGGTACTCTCTTTGATAGTAGCAGCAGGACCTGAGGCTGATGGACAGCATACAGCTTGGGGACTATTACCACGACTCTTACCGAATGATACTTAGGTCGTTCTATTTAAAGTTTACCTCGCCAACCCAAAATTTAAGAGGTACCCGATGGCTTTGTATTTACCTGAAACTCTTCGTGTCCACTTTCTCCATTTTTTTTTTTTTTTTTTTTTATGGAGTAAACAGTATTTTCATATTTAGCTCCCTTTAGTGTGTTGGTCCTGGTTGAGTCCCCTTCGTCGCTGTTGACCACGGAGTGACGTTTGACTCCGCATTCCCCCACGATAGCTACAGGGAAGAATGAATAACAGTGTTTTTTCCTCATTAGATGAATAATTTAATTTGGTCAAGTTCGTCTCGTTCAGTGCATTGGTTTGGCACAAATGAAGCACCCGATCACACTCGAAGCACCACTTTGAACCACAGTTAAAAGTAGAGTCAGGATGTCACGATAAGGGACCAACCGTACTATATGCTTAATCAATGAGGTACGGCTACGTGAGATCCCTTTAAACCTACATAATATAGAGCAAAACATAATAGTTTAAATCCCTTAGTGAAGAGATACAGACGGAACGAACCTGCTTCAGTCTTACACTTTGTTTCAGAAGTCGGGTCTTGAACATCGAATGAAGCTCCGCGTGCCAGGGGGAGAGGAGGGGGTTGGGGGAGGCGGAGGTGAGAAGAGCCGCAGACTGCTGGAGGCGCCGAGGGTGGACGGACGGCGCGCGGGGAAGGTCAGTGTTGCATCGGCTGTAGTGTTTTGAGGGCAAGGAAGGCCATTGGGAAGGTGAACTTTACGGAAAAGCTTACAAACATTCACAGTGGCGCCATCTATTGTGCGAGTAGCTATAAACTTGAAGGATATTAGACCACTATATCAATCAAAGGAGAGATCGCCTTCCTTCCCATAGCCTGTTTTGTTTTTGTTTTTAATCAAGAGTATAGCAAGAAGAGGAAGTGGGTTAGTGGAGATGGCACTGGAGGAGGAAGAGGAAAGACGGTGAATGTAACCTACAATTGAATGATAAAGGTCTCACTCAACTCCCTCCCCTCTCCCCATCCCCTCCTCTCCCCCGTCCCCTCCTGTCCTCCCCATCCTCTCCTTCCCCATCCTTTCCTTCCCCCTTCTCCCCCTGCCTCTCATCTCAGTTTTTTCCTGCTTGTGTTTTCCTGCTAATAGATCACCTTCCCATATCTTCCTTGGTTGAGAGCGTCCTGTGTCCTTGCTGTAGTGAGTAGGTACGAGAGCAACGAACATTTTTTTTTTAAGGAGTATATGCTGGTTTTTTTTTTTTTTTTTTTTTTTTTTTTTTTTTTTAGCTTTCGATTTGTCTCATTTTGGAGCCACTTCTTATAAGCTTCCGAGGCACTTACCGCAATGCATAGAGTAATTAAGCATCGTTAAAAGTTGCACATGCCTGTTTTTTTCTTCGTAATATAATTCAGGAGCAGCATGTAGCAGGTTTTTTTATAGTTTCCTTTTTTTGTGCCCTTGTGCTGTCTCTTTAGCTGTAAAAAAAAAAAATAGCTATCTGCTTGTCGTGGGTGGTGTCGACGTGCTATTGTGACTTGTATGGGAAGAAAATAGCACACAGTCTTAGGGAGTAGCATTGCCGGGCCTTTTTTTCAACCCTTAGTGTGTTGGCGTAAGTTTTATAGGCCTTTATTGCAGCGGGTATGGAAAGGCTGAACAACCCATTTTAAGAAGTACTATTTAGGGGGTAACATTAAGGGGGCAAAATGTTGTTTCATCATTTTAGCTTTGGGCTGTTTGGGTCTGTAATAATCATCAGAGTAATACGATCACTGAGGCTCACAAAGTATAAAACATGCGCGTGAGACAAAAGCCCGTATTTTTAAACGTCTCGGCGCCTCCGTTCGCCTGTTTGAAAAGCCTCTCGTAGAAGTTGCTGGGGTTTTCATGGACTGTTTTGTGATCCTGGTGATAGTTTTACACGACGTCTGCATCTTGAACGGGAAAAACACCCATAAACACCAGAGGCTGATTTTATTTCCATCCATCACTTCATACTCAGTAGCTTAGGACCAAAGACCCACAAGACACCACAATATTCTAGTTCCGGTCAGAGCTCGCGCGGACAGATACCGGCTTAGCACGATCCCGGCACTTGTGCAGGGCATAAATACCTCCATGATCACATGACCCCTCCACGCCGACACACACACACACACACACACACCACCCTTCCCCACCTCCCCCATTACTCATCACATATTGTATTTTGTGTATTTTCAGGCTTATGGCTGCCAACAATTGAATAAACCATTTATTATTATTATTATTATTATTATTATTATTATTATTATTATTATTATTATTATTATTATTATTATTATTATTATTATTATTATCATTATCATTATTATCATCATTATCATTATTATTATTATCATTATTATTTCTAAACGCATTCCACTACGCCTATTTCCCAAGGCCACAGAAAAGATCAACCTGTCTCGGTCTCCTGTAAAAATCGTTAAGGAAATAACCATCGACGTTCTCAAACAATAATAGCAGTAGAGAGACAAAGCCAGCGTGTGTAACGACTAGTAACTATTAAGTGATGGAAGTACTCAACTCGGTCGTGAAGGGATTCATCTATGAACTTGCTGCGGGTCTGTGGGAACGTATGTAAATCGGTCGTGGCAGGCGGGGAGTAGCGGGTCAAAGGTCACAGTAAGGGAGGCGGGTAACGTCTGTTTTGAGTTGCGACTCTAAGCTCGATCCGCCCACTACCCGGCGTCAGTTTCCTTGTTGCTTACCTCTCATCTCCTCTCCTTTCCACTCCTTTTACCCTCTCTCTCCTCTTTAATCCCCTTTCCCCTCCCCTCTCCTCTCCTTTCCCCTTCCTCCCTCCCTCTCCTCTCCCTCCTCCTCCTCCCTCTTTTCTCCTCCCTCTCTCCTCTCCTTTCCCTCCCTCCCCCTTCCTTCTCCTTTCTCCTCCACTCCTGTCCCCTTCCCTCTCCTCTCCTTTCTCCTCCTCTCCTTTCCCCTTCCCTCTCCTCTCCTTTCCCCTTCCCTCTCCTCACCACTTGGGCAACTTCATTATTACTACTGGCACTGACAGGGTTGGCTGTGGGCTCTTGTGAGTTCTTTGCAACTGACCATAGGCTTGTTTTTGCAACACTCTAGCTTCATATCAGGTCAAAAAGAATCTCAAGATGCAGCAATACTGTGTTCCATCTCGAGAGGCACTCTTGAAGACCCTGCAGAACTGTGGGATACCTTCAAACGTGAACTCCAAGCTGCCAAGGAGAGCATGCCCTACCCAGCTCTTTTACAACCAAAACCCTATTAATATTCCCCTTATTAAAGCCTTTCATCAATTTAAAAACTTAACCAAGTCTCCTCTTAGCCTCATTGGGAATCAGGACCAATATAGGGCTCTGTCATGTAGGACTAAAGCTCTCCTGGGGAGACGAGGAGGTATGTCAGGAGTCTCTCTGGGGATGTCAAGGGCCAATTCAATATGAATGACCAACCTACTTATTAAGCCCTGATGCTCCGTTCCGAGCCTCCCTCTCAGGTGAGCGCTGTCCAAACAGCAGACGGCTGCCTCAAGTCGAACATGGAAGGGACAAGGGCTCATTGGGCTTAGTACTTTGCTTCCCAACCCATCACCTCCTCCACCTTCACTCGGAAGCTTAGTTTTCCTTCACCACTTAAAGCCTGTCCACACATGCCAGCTGTGCCACATTTTTAAGGCAATATTAAAGATCTTATTCAAGTTATTATAAACTTTATTATATTTATTACACATGTTTTGTTTACCAGCGTATAGTTTATTATTCCTGAGGCAACACATCTTTACACTGTACACCCGTTTCTTCATGCTCACCCATCACACACTGCACTACTGTACAATCTTGTACATGGGTTACTTACAAACAAATACTTACGAAGCACCACTTGTACCTGAGCCTGTTCATAAGTAAGGGCTCTGTGCTTATTAAGAGAAATTGAGCTGAATTGATGATGTCCCAGCTCAAGTGTTGTGGTAAACAGTCTTTTATGGCTTGTGTTCTCTCTGCTCCAGGGTGCTGCTGCAGCACTCCCAAGTGTGGTGGAGAAGACTGCAAAGCAATGTGTGGTGGTGCTCCAACCTCTCCCTCACTAAGAGATGCCACTCATTAAAAACTCAAAAACCGACAGCAAGTTTGGGACACACCCCATACCTGTACATGGCCAGGTACTCATCTCCATCACACTGGCCCGTGAGCTTGTACTGAATAAGAGCCCATCACCCCGGGACACATGGCAGGTGTGACATCCAGGTTACTTCAGTTTACCTTCCCCAAGTTCCCATTTATTAACACACACACACTTGGCCAGTGTGATGGAGATGAGTACCTAGCTATGCACAGGTATGGCACGTGTCCCAAACTTTGCCTTTCCTGAAAGAAAGTTTTGAACTTGCGGTCGGTTTTTGAGTTTTTAATGAGTGGCATCTCTTAGTGAGGGAGAGCTTGGAGCACATCCACACATTGCTCTGGAGTCTTCTCCACCACACTTGGGAGTGGTACAGGCTATGTCAATAAGCACATTTAAGGCCAAATTAAACGAAAGTAGTTGGAAAGATGGGATAACATGAGCATAGCTCCGTTTTTGTAAATCAAAACTAGGTAAATACACAGAGAGAGAGAGAGAGCAGGATCCACAGGATGTCCCCCACAGTATGTTGGATAACCTCACAGACATAAAGGACTCTCACCTCTAATCGCCTGCCACACTTATCCAGGCACTAGCAAGACTAAACCTTCCTTTCCATCACAGACATCATGCTGAGGGCTGGGAATTCACCTTGAGGCTTCAGGATGAAGGCCAGGCAGCACACCAAATGAAACGTGCCTGGGCCATGCCTGCCACACAGCCAGCACCGTTGCCCCTTGTGCCAGAAAGAGAGGTGACCACGCCCACACTGGCAGCAAACAGCCAAGCGTGTGATCCACCCAGGGGGAGACACTCAAGAGTTTATGTACAGCAGAGAAACTCTGTGAGTGTGTCTTCCTGGGAGGGTAACATGCCTGGCCGTCTGTTGCCAGTGTGGGCATGGTTCCCTCCCTTCCCGGTACAAGGGGCGTGGTGCCAGGCCATATGGCAGGTGTGGCCCAAGCAATGTGCCCTTACAGGCCATCGGTGGTCCAGTTGGTGTGCTGTCTGCCTTCACCCTGAAGGCTTGGGTTCAAGTTCCTGCCCTCGGTGATGCACCTTTCAGGATCCTTCACTGTTGTTAGCTCCTGTGAACCTTCCTCACATGTTGTCTTCTCTGCAGGTCATCCCAGACTTCTGGGCAGCCCACACACTGACCTCGGTGCTATAGAGCCACCAGCCAGCCGTGTAAGCAGTCCTACCCGGGTGGCCTGCCTCCCCAGGGCTGGACGGATGCAGGAGGTGCAGGACAGCCAGGGTGTTCCAGCAGCCATGGAGCCTGAAGGACCTTCTCTATCCCTTGTGGAGGGGTGGCAGTGGCAGCTGTTCATCCCATTAGGAGCTGCAGGACAGCCAGGGTGTTCCTGGAGCCTGAAGGACCTTCTCTATCCCCTGTGGAGGGGCGGCTGTTCACCCCATTAGGAGCTGCAGGACAGCCGGGGAGTTCCAGCAGCCTCTGGTCTCCAGGGAACTTCTCACCCGGCATTGCTGACCTCCCAGCACCTCAACCTGAAGAAGGAGAAATATTACACTGTTTGTTCCTTACAGAATAAAGTATAATGACACACAGTCTGTAAATGATCCTACCTGTTTCATCAGCCACACTCCTCCCTCTTCCACACTAAGACACGTCAGCCATGACAAATTGTATATGTACTAGTGGCAGCTGCTAAACAGTTTACCAAAAAAAAGTCACATACTTCATACAACTGTTCTAGTCTTGGCCTTGATCAACTGTTCCTGGTTGGTGGGGTGGGATGAGATGCTGTGCCCAGAGCCAAGGAAGCAGAACATAGGCTTAGGATGGCTACAGTGACAACCCACCTTACTCTATACTCTGTGACTGTGGTATTTCACGTGTGTGGGGGAGATTTACAGAGATAGATGTACATAGAAAATCAGACCACAGAGACCCCATGGTCCAGACTAGGTGGTCTGTCCTTAAACCTAAGTGAATCTACACTAATCAGATGGCTCCAAAACATTGCTTTTCTACTCTAGTTAATATTAAGTTTAAGGAAGTGACGGTCGAGCTTGTTTTTAAAGAAGTCAGTCATGTTACACTGGACCACTGACGGTGGGAGCTTATTCCATTCTCGCACTACAATGTTGGTGATGAAAAATTTGGTGCAGTCTGAATTTACTTGTCTACATTTGAGTTTGGTGCCATTGTTCCTCGTTCGCAAAGTGTCATCGATCATAAACAATTTTGTTCTGTCTACATTCGTGAAACCATTAAGTATTTTAAAACATTCGATCAGTTTTCCTCTGTTTCTCAAGAGAGAACATGTTAAGGGTGGAAAGCCTTTCTTCGTAGGATTTGTTGCGCAAGGAAGGGATAATTTTTGTTGCCCGACGCTGAACACCTTCTAATTTAGCAATGTCCTTTGCATGGTGAGGAGACCAAAACTGTACCGCATATTCCAAGTGGGGTCTGACTAAACTATTGTAGAGCGGAAGTATTACATCTTTATTCTTGAATAAAAAGTTTCTTTTAATGAAGCCCAACATTCTGTTCGCTTTATTTGCTGCAACGATGCATTGATGTTAGAATTTGAGGTTTGACGCGATTTTGACCCCCAGGTCCTTAACACACTGAACGCTTGTGAGTTTAACGCCGCGCATTTCGTATTCACTCTTCTTATTTCTTGTTCCAACTTGAAGGACCTGGCACTTGTCTATATTAAAGGGCATCTCCCATCTGTCCGACCAAGCTGAAATTTTCTGCAAATCCTCTTGGAGGCTTTGCCTGTCTTCGTCAGTGAGAACCGAGTTACCAATCTTCGTGTCTGCAAATTTACTAATGCGATTATTGAGTCCAACATCCACGTCGTTGATGTAAATAATGAAGAGCACTGGGCCAAGAACCGAGCCCTTAGAGACGACACTAGTGACTGGCGCCCACTCTGAGTTAAATCCATCAATCACCACTCTTTGTTGTCTGTTGCTCAACTAATTCGCGATCCATTGGTTTACTTGACCATCAATACCTATTTGCTTTAATTTATAAAGTAATTAATGATGTGGGACTTTATCAAACGCTTTCTGGAAATCAAGATAGACTACGTCCATTGATTTGGTTACGTCATAAACTGAGAAGAGGTCGTTATAAAACGTCAATAGGTTTGATAGGCAGGATCTTTTGTTACAGAAGCCATGTTGTGAATCCCCAATTAATGAGTGGCTTTCAAGGTAACTCACAATTTTGTCTCTAATTATGCTCTCAAGTAGCTTACCTACAACTTAAGTTAGACTAATGGGTCAGTAGTTACCTGGTATTTTTTTTGTCTCCTTTCTTAAAAATCAGTGTCAGGTTAGCCTTTTTACAATCCGAAGGGACGATGCCTTGTCGCAAGGACATATTGAATACGCTTGTGAGGGAGGAGAGTATTTTGCTCTTTGTTTCTTTAAGCAGTAAAGGATACACTTTATCGGGTCCGGGACTTTTATTTGTTTTAAGTGAATGGAGAGCTTTAAGGACTTCATGGGTTGTTATTTCAAAATTAGGCAATGCATGCTCGAGATTTACAATAGTACTGGTGTTGGTGGTAGTGGGAGGAAGACTGTTAGTATTAAACACCGAGGAAAAGTAATTGTTTAAGAGGTTTGCAACGTGTTGGCTGTCAGTCACTAGTGCACCGTCGCTGTTTGTTAAAGGTCTAATTCCACTTCTGATCGCCTTTCTGTTGTTTATGTAACTGAAGAAAAATTTAGGATTATTTTTACAGTTGGCTGCAATATTTTCTTCATATCTATGCTTTACCTGACATACTAATCTTTTTACTCGTCGCCTGGCATCATTATAAAGTCTAATGTTTTCGGGCGTGCTTTGTTCTTTCTTTAACCTGTAAGACAATTTTCTCTCCTTGACTGAGTGTTTAATTTCGCTATTAAACCAAGATGGGCTGTTATTAGTGTTATTTCGCTTCTCGCACAAGGGGACGAATGTGTTCTGCTGAATGAGTAAATGATTTTTAAAGCTTAGCCAGGCTTCCTCTACATTGTCGTCATCTGATAGTTGTATTTCTGTTAGTTTTTGTTGGATTTCTACGAAGTAAGCTCTTTTGAAATTGGGCACCTTTATTTTCAGTCACTGATGTTTGAGCTCTAATGTCGATGCGCACTAATTTATGATCACAAGAACCGAGGTGTTCTCCTACCGTGACATTACTGACTAGGTTATCTTGGGCCGTTATAACAAGGTCGAGTACGTTATTTTGTCGAGTTGGTTCAGAAACCATTTGGCTTAGATAATTTTCTTCTAGAAATTCGATCATTCTATGTGACCCGCCTTCAGTACCTGACAGTGTCGCCCAGCCGATATGGGGGAGGTTAAAGTCTCCTAATATCAGGGAGTCGTCGTTATTAAGTGACTGCCTTAAAACGCTGTACATTTCAAGGACGTCATCGAGTGATTGCCCGGGAGGCCTGTAGGTGACAGATATATTTAAATTGACTTTTGCAAAGTTTACTAGCACGCACAAATGTTCAACGTAACTGTCTCTTGGTGTTTTGTCAGTGGGTTGCAAATAGCTTTTGACAAAAAGGGCGACGCCACCGCCTCTACGGTTTACACGATCTTTGTTGAAGAATCTGTAGCCATCTATGTTGTATTCAGAACTTAAATCAATATTTGTGGTGTCGATAAATGCTTCGGTTATAGCAATTATGTCAAAATTTTCTGTAAGAGCAAGACATCTCAGTTCATCAAATTTGTTTCTTAGGTTACGTGCATAGAAACTAAGGATTTTTAAGTTATCTAGAGGCTTGGTAACAGAGGTGATGGTACTTGTGGGATCACGGTTACGGGTTTGTTGCGATGTATGGTGTCTATTTACACGGGCAGGGTGGAGGGACGTGGCTGAGGGTCGTTTTTTTGATCGGGTGGGAGACTTCTGTTAAATGCAAATATTTTATAGGTTAGGGGGTAAACATTTACATAACTGCTACTACTATAAGGTGTCAAAGCTATAGATTATATTGTACAACAGATTTAAGAGACCAACATTTAAAGAAGAAAGGCTTTGTACTGAGCAGTTAAGTAATTTCCAAACATAAGAACACCTAAGTTACTTTAGCCCTGACTCCCAACTTCTCCCTTCCCAGACCAAGAAACTAGCAAATCCTCTATTTCAATGGAGATGAGTTACTGTTTCAATGGTCTTAGGTTACTATTCTAAGAAGCGATGGCCCATATTATTGAACTATTATTATTGGCCTCCCACTATGATTATTTTCCAAGGCCACCGAGAAGTTTAAATGTGTTATCATGGGCAATTTTCCTGTTCATGGCACAGGAGTCGGATAAAACTGTCTCTAGAATCACAAAACAGGCCATGGAAACCCCAGTGACTTCTGCAAGAAGCTTTTTAAACAGGTAAACCAAGGAGTCGATACGTGTAAGAATACGGTCTAAGTTACTCCACCCTGACTGTTACTATTTTACTCATCTTAGGTTACTGTTTCTTGAGGGTAACCGCTGTATTATATTTTAACATTTTGTCCTCCAAGCATACACATTTGACAAGGCTCTCGCAGGATTTGTGAGCCTCTCAACGGATAGTTGTGGTGGTGTTCGACCCTTTTTCTGTACCATGAAATGAAAATACCACTCGTGAGAACCCAACTAACCTTTACTTGGCCTTGGGAAATAGTTCATGTGAGGCAGAAGCATCTAACAATACTGACCTATGTTACTTCTCTCTTCCCAGACTAACTAACTAGCAAATGCTGACTATTTTGATGGAGAGTTCATGTGAGGCAGAAGCATCTAACAATACTGACCTATGTTACTTCTCTCTTCCCAGACTAACTAACTCGCAAATGCTGACTATTTTGATGGAGATAGGTTACTATTTTAAGAAGATGAAGTCTGTATTCTTAAAAGTCTCAGCGCCTCAGGTCACCTGTTTGAAAAGCCTCTCGTGGATGTTCCTGGGGTTTTCATGAACTGCTTTGTGACCCAAGTGATAGTTTTACACAACTTCTGCGCCACAAACAGGAAAATCACCCATGAAAATCTGGTTAACCTTCTCTGTGGCCTTGGGAAATAGTAGTCATAATGGGAATCTCATAAGTTTAAGGATATGGGCTTAAGTTACTCCACCCAACCTTGAGTGGTGAGTTGCGTAGTCAAGACTTGCTGTGTGCTGACACGCCTCAACTCTTGGTGTAAATGCAGCCTTGGTCGCCACTGACGTGTTGCTGTTCTGTATCATCGCTGAAGTCCAACCCAGGAAGTCTGTTAAATGTAATACAAATTAGCAGAGGTGGGCACACTTATTTTTTGTAAGTCAGCAATTCATAATTCCACTAACTTTGTTGGGCATTCCACTAATTGCTAATCCACAAATTTTCCAGCTTCACTGGTCCGCTATCACAAATCCGTTAATGCTAACGCTAATAATTTTTTTTAGTCCACTAATGAAGTCTGCAATAGTCCATTGACCAGTTTTTAGTCCGCTAACCTTTTATTGGTACTCTGGCACTCTTTGGCACTCTGGCTCATGGTGCTGCCAGGCCGGTTTGAGCAAGGCGACGGCGTCAAAAATTGTTCCATTTTAAAATGTAAATCAATGTGAAAATATCAAAATAAATCAAATACAAATACTGCAAGGAATACGTCTTTAAGACTCAATGAGTTAATGTAAACTGGCTCCCATGCTGGCTGCTGGGACAGTCCGACGCGCTACAGACAGTTTAAGAATATTACCGCCACTGCAGCCTGGGCAGCCTGACGCGCTGACCGGCTGCGCATCAGACAGATCTAGAATAGGGTAACCAGATTTCTGGAAGTGAAATCCAGGACGCTTTAACAAAAAAACATTTTTCGGAACTGCATGAAATCCAGGACATTTCTGGGACAACTTTATTTCCTGGACAAACTATTAAAAAATCCGAGGCTGTCCCAGAAAATCTGCGGTCTGGCCACCCTAATCTAGAAGTTTCTCCACACTTTCAAGAATATTCTTGAATTTCCTGGAAATTTCATTGTTGGTGGTTTTTGAAAGTTTGTGTTAGGGGACTATAATTTTGGCATTCCGCTAACTGCAAATTCGCTAATTTCCGCTAACACTATTCCGCAAATTTTTTGTTAGTCCGCCCGCTATTAGCAGATTAGCGATTAGCGGACTTAAACTGTGGAATGCCCACCTTTGCAAATTAGTTCCTTAACCTTTGACTTGCTCATAAGAACAGGTAAGATTCCCATATGAATAAGGAAACGATTAATACAAGGCCCATATTCTCAAACGTTTAAAGGCTCACACACCCACACTTGACAAGACTTTGGTGGAGGTTCTTGTGTTAGCATTTCCATGGGTAGTGTTATGAGCCTGGTGATAGTTTGATAAGGCTTTAGTGGAGATTGCTGTGTTAGTATTTCCATGGTTAGTGTTATGAGCCTAGTGATAGCTTGACAAGACTTCTGCACCATGAACATGAAACTCTCAAGACAACCTGACTTATCTCCTTTGTGGCCTTGGGAAACAGTGGTTGTGAGAGCCCAAAGCATCTGAGAATGCAGACCTTAGATTTAAATCATATACAGACACTCAGAAGATACTAAACAATGATCGTAGAATGGTAAGCAAAGGAAAAGTTTGGGGCATACACCATAGCTGCACATGGCCTCAGTGCTCATCTGTCACATTGCCCCTTGAACCAGTGGGGGGCAGGAACCCATCACCCCAGTACACAGGGCAGGCATGACATCTGGGTTAGCCCAAGAGGGAGGATGAACAGGCCAGGATTTGAACCAAGGTCCAGGGATTTGTGTGTAGGCACGCTAACCACTATGGTCATATAGACGAGGTGGGAAGCAGAAGAAATAAGCTGACAATGTTAAAAATAGGATCATAATTGGGAGGAATGGTTAGAAAAAGTGAAATAAAAAGGACAACGAAAGAGTTCAAACAAGTGGGAATGCTGAAAAAGGTAAAATTAGGCAATGAATAAGTAACAAAAAGATCACACTGGCAGAAACAGTCAGGAAAACAAATGTAAATAAACTTATGATCATATCCAGAAGCTAAAAATTATACCCACAAAAAAATTATCCTACAATTTAGAACCATCGAGAAAACAAATTGAGGTAAATATCTACTTCAGCCCCACATCATCAGCTTACCACATACCACCTCATATTAGGGCATGTTGTTTTACCCCAGTGGCCCACCTTACCAGGTTCTTACCTGGTTGGGCTCCCACTGGGGGAACCCCATATGGCTAGCATGCCAGTCTTTAGAAACCACTGCCAGAAATATTGTTCATCAAAAGGAAAAGACTGGAAAGTGTGCTATGAGCCTAAGAACAAAGCAATAAAATGACAAGATTGGCAACCAATTCACAGTAATCAAATAGAGCAGCACCCAGGAAATCCTTGAGTCCACTTCTGAAAGCACCAAGGTTGGGTTCTTCTGCCAAATGAGTAGGAAGAGCATTCCATTCCAAAGTGAAACCACACGGACAGAAAATAATCAATGTCTGGCTTCACAGGAGCTTTGGGGAACAAATATCTTGTAACAGTGTCCTCTTGTACCCATGTTAGGAGCCATAGTAAATACATCAGGAGATACAGCACGCATACCATTAAAAATCTTCCAGCATTTAATAAGATCAGCACACAAGAGTCTTCCCTTGACTGAAAAGAAATCGAGAAACTTCAGACGCTGATCATAAAGACACATCATCCAAAAGGAGACGTATGTGAGTGATAAGCAACTTGATCATAAAACTTGCCAACCGACACAAGGTGGACTTCAGCAGGTTGTTAGACAGTCCTGCAGCCTTGCTAACTATTGATCGAATATGATTATGAAACCTCAATGTTGGGTCTATGATTATACCTTAGTCGACAGCTTCTGAAGTGAAGCTGATAAGTTTCCCTTTAATTGAATAAAGGCCTAGATCATGTATAAGTCGAAGATTTGGACCAAAAGACATAATCTTAGTTTTGTCAGCATTGATTCCCAGATCCCATGATTCAGCAATTGTAATTAGGGTATCTATGTCTCTTTGTACTACACTTATGTCCTGTAATACTGAGGATGGATTACTGGGTCTTATCAATGAGTATAATTTTAAATCATCAGCAAATAGTTTGACATTATAGATAGTAGAGTAGAGGCAATGTGATTTATATATATATAAGAAACAGAACAGGACCTAAAACAGAACCTTGGGGTACTCCACTTGCCACAGGGAATAATAGTCCAGTGGCTGAGGGGGGTCCTGTGTGCACTTGTAGGTCCCCTAAGTTACTCAAATGTTTGATGTAAGAGACCACATCAGGGTTAAAAAAAAACTTGGGTAGACATGCTGGATCATGGTAGCAACTTGGGAAATCATTATATTATATATATCCCTAATACAGCTGCCAAGGGCAAAACATGGATTTCAGTTAAGGATCTTTCTTCAAAGGCAATATGTAAGTTACATGCCTAACATCACTTTTCTTTTAATATACAATTTTGTACAGGAACAAATTTAAAGCATTTTCTAGTACAATGTGGGTGACATTTATCTATATCCTTCAACTACATGTTCAACCAGAGGCAGCCACAACCTTCAATACCACATGTACCAGACAATATTTGATAATAAATCATATGAATTACATTTCACTTACCTTTACCTTATGCAACCTCTTTACTTATAATGATTTACAGGTAGTATTGTAAAGGTCTATGCTAATAGTAGTGTAGTACTCTGACAGGGGAGGTTCAGTTTTTATGAGTCCTATGGGTGTTATACTGACCTTTACGTTTGGTTTTCATTAGTGTCCATGAGTCATAAAAAGAATTAGCATGTATTCTAAAACTATTGTTTCAGTAATACTGCAAGGTGAACTTGAGACAGGAAAATGACTAAGGAGCTGCCTCGTACAGGCCTACCGGCCTCTTGCAGACTCCTGCGTTCTTATGTTCTTATGTTCTTATGAATAAGGTGAAATTGTAAAATACCTAGGTACTAATATGTAGATGATCATGTTACTGTCAAGTTTTGTTGGGCCTGGCTAATATCTATGTTAGTCTGCTACAGAAAATTGTATACGTCTCACCTTTTACCTGCCAGCCACTGCTTTTTCTAAAGTGGAAGTACCGTAGTGTGGTGTTTGAATAATAATTTTATGTCGTGAAACAAGAAACATTTCTTACCTGTGGCAGCGAAGGCTTGCTTGTGGGCGGTGATGTTTTTCTTCGCCGTTGACTGGAGGGACTGCCACTTTTTTTGACAGTCCTTAATTAATGGTTCTGCCGCGGGGAAAGGCCTCTGTCAGGCGATCTACGATCTCCTTCCAGCCAGCCGCCTTTCCCCGGGCATTGCAGACAGCGAAATCTCCCTTTATAGGCGCCTTACGCTCATGAAATAGCTGGGCCAGGAGGAGCATTTCCTCCTGAGCCCAGTTATCTTTCCTCCTCCTCTGCTCGGCGCCGTCGGCGGAGAGAGAAGAAATAACACACGCAGCGGAGGCAACTTAAACTTCCTGCCATCTTGAAATATCTGCCTTACTTAGTTTTAACGGCGCCGACCGCCGATGTCAACAATGCCATTATATTTACAAATCTCATCATTACCTTCTAAAACAACTATATAACGGATGTGGTGTATTTTTAGTAAATAGTTTTAACCATTTTACGGTATTATTTAGCCTAAATATTGATATAAAAGAACTGAGCTGATAAGGTACCTCGCCCTGTCATTAATAAGCCGTGAATTTTGGAAAATCAACCGCTTTGGTGCGAATCGCCATAACTCCCTTATTTCTGGGGCTACAGAAATGTTTTTGGGATCAATCGACGGCAAAATGAAAGGGCTATAAACCGACTCGAAAGGGTAAAAGAATGAATAAATTTGCAAAAAAACGACTCTGAAAAAAAAAAAAATTGAGTTCCTAATCTTGAAACCCACTCAATTTTTGAGAATTTAAAAAAAATATTTAACAAATAATTTAGCCCTACCAATGTGCTTTCCAATATGATGCATAACATTTCCCTACTCCCAGTAGTTTCGTCGCTAGAGCTCAAAAAGTAAACCCTTTTGAGAGCGATTTTGACGAACTCCAGACACTTTACCGTTTTTGTCTAGAGTGGCATTGCTATTGCCTCTAGAAAGCTGTAATTTGGCATGTAGCCCTTCTTGGCAATGCAGTTTGACCAGCTCGAAGGATTTTTTGATAGCTTGATTTCAAGTTTGTCGTCCAGCCGTCACAAAATAGCTTGTTTTTCGGCCCTTTTGCCGCGATTTGGACACGTCCTAGTTTTTTGCTTATAACTTTTTATTTATTTATTTAGTGCTTTCCATTTTTTCTGATTATTAATCTGTATTAATAGAGCTTTCATTTGCCATCAATCACGCCTTCCTAGCTTCAGTAGTTTTTACTCGAGCTTGACCAGAAGTCGCGACGAAAATTCGCCGAATCTGACTCGTTTCACGCGCCGCGACGAAAAACCTTCCTGACGCCACAAAAATTAATATATCTGCATAAAAATTCATATATGAACACTTCAATATGTTGACTATCTTGTATTAAAATCATTTTAAGATATCTATATAAAAAGTTACTATTTTTATATAATCATTTCACTATATAAATCAACCTATATTAAGCGCCTTATTATACATGTTATTTTTTTTTATTTAGTATTCAATCCTACTTCTTCCCATTTATGAATAATACATTTAATTTGCTTTCTTTTGATACCATATATATATATATATATATATATATATATATATATATATATATATATATATATATAATTATATAAAAATAGTAACTTTATAGCCCCAGAAATAAGGGAGTTATGGCGATTCGCACCAAAACGGTTGATTTTCCAAAATTCGCGGCTTTATGACAAAGGCGACGCAAAATCAAAAGAGTCCGCCGTCCATTACTTGAGATGTCACTGGTTATGGCGATACTTAAGTCAGAGACACAATATCTTTATAAGTATGGTCCCTAATGTTTTTCCTTTTCTTGACCCATACCTCTTGCAAAAAACATCAATAATAAACGGTTGTAACAATAACTTTGAATATCGTTACGACAATAATTGCTCTGGTAACGCCTCACGTGACTCAAACGATATGTATTCTCAGACGCTGTCGGCTCTCGCAGCAAGTATTTTCAAAGGCCACAAAGGAGATTATTCGGATTCTCAAGATTGTTTTTCACATTCAAGATGCAGAAGCCTTGCCATACTATCACTATATTTAGCCTTATAAAACTACCCCTGGAAGTACCCACAACCTCTGCGAAAGCTCAATATCAAATGTGTGTGTGTGAGCCCGGAAAGATTTAAGAATATGGACCGTACTTGGTGACTTCCATTATCTATACAATGATGAATACACAGATTTTTTTTTATAGGACATTTAATTGGTATTCATATCAACATTATTTCAGCTTCAGGGTAGATTTTTAGAAGTTACGTCGATACACAGTGAATTTTAAGACATTTAAAAGAAAGGTACGTAGGCCTATATATTTACAAGGAACTTACTTACTCTGTAAATATTCATCTGTATGAAAAAAGAACTGATAATATAAATGTATGTGTTCTTTCCGACACCCTCAGCCCCGTTGTTGGTCCTCCTCCACTTGAAAAGAATTGGGCATCTCTCATTGCAACCAGCCGTCTGGGTGGTTGCGCGGCATGCACCGCCTTCCTCCCTTGAGGTATATCCCCAACAAAATACCGAAAAAAAAATTTATGTATAAATGAACAGAGCTAACGTTGGAAACATGAAGCAGTTTCGAATCTCTCTCTCTCTCTCTCTCTCTCTCTCTCTCTCTCTCTCTCTCAGATAACACTGACTGATATCATATAAAACATACAAATAAATAAATAACATACATGCACAGACCCAAACAAACGACACGCGATCGACGCACGGTGATGAAAAATAAGCAAAAACAAATAACTACGCAAATATCAACGTAAATAACCAAGATATAACGGGCCAGTCAGTCGTAGATGAAGACGATGATGCCCCAGAAGATAGCGTTGAAGATGATGATGATGGCGGGGTAGACGACGGTCCTGGCCATGAACATGACCCACCTGGCCGTCCACCTGGGCGAAGAATGCGACGATGAAGGTGACGAAGGTGACGATGAAAGTGATGATGGTGATGACGATGACGAAGAAGGTGACGATGAAAGTGATGATGGTGATGACGATGACGAAGAAGGTGACGATGAAAGTGATGATGGTGATGACGATGACGATGAAGGTGACGATGAAAGTGATGATGGTGATGAAGATGACGATGAAGGTGACGATGAAAGTGATGATGGTGATGAAGATGACGATGAAGGTGACGATGAAAGTGATGATGGTGATGAAGATGACGATGAAGGTGACGATGAAAGTGATGATGGTGATGAAGATGACGATGAAGGTGACGATGAAAGTGATGATGGTAATGAAGATGACGATGAAGGTGACGATGAAAGTGATGATGGTGATGAAGATGACGATGAAGGTGACGATGACGAAGGTAACGATGAAGGTGGTGGTGATAATGAAGAAAGTGAATTTGAAGAAAGTGATGAAGCCGAAAAAACTAAAAAAAATATAGTGAGACGACAAATTTGTTAGTGATGAAAAAAAAAGAAGAAAGCAAACAACGACGAAAGGATGAAGCGGAGGAGATGATGAAGAGATAAACGAGATAATGAAGATCCGGATGAGTAGGAGGGTGGGATGAAGAGCAGGAAAATAGAATAATGAAGAGATGAAAGGAAACAAAACGATGATGAAGAGGAGGCAACGAGGTGAAGGAATGAGAAGACGACGAAAAGATGAAAATGAAGGGGATGGAGGGAAGGAAATGATGAAAAACGATGATGAAAACAGTGAAAAGAAGGATAAAGAAGGGAGGAAAGGAGAAAACAACGATGAAAATTAAGATGTACGGAAGTAATTAAGAAAATGCAATGATGTTAAGGTAAATTGATTGAATGACCGGGATACTCAACCATACCTCCGCAACAACAAGGGTGATATGGCGACGATATTAAGCTTTATGAAGGATGATTGCAGGAATAACTTGTAAAAATGAAAGCAAAGAGTGTCTATGAAAATTAAATCAAGGAAAAAGATCAAATTAAAAAGGCATTATTGAGAGTAGCTTTATATAACGAACCCATAGGAGATGGAGATGCCGTGCTCCTGTAGATAACAGATAACATTATTCTCGATGAAAAGGTGAAAAGTAGAGTAATTAAGGGAAGCGAAGGCAAAAACAGAGTGTAAAAAAAGGGTGATTGAAAAAAAGAAAAAAAAGAAAACGAAGATGAACAGGCGAAAAGGAGAATAATAAAGAGAAAAAGGGTGATGAAAAAAAAGGAAAAGAAGAAAACGAAGATGAACAGGCGAAAAGGAGAATAATAAAGAGAAAAAGGGTGATGAAAAAAAAGGAAAAGAAGAAAACGAAGATGAACAGGCGAAAAGGAGAATAATAAAGAGAAAAAGGGTGATGAAAAAAAAGAAAAAAAAGAAAACGAAGATGAACAGGAAAAGGAGAATAATAGAGAAAAAAGGTGATGGAAAAAAAAGAAAAAAAAGAAAACGAAGATGAACAGGAAAAGGAGAATAATAGAGAAAAAAGGTGATGGAAAAAAAAGAAAAAAAAGAAAACGAAGATGAACAGGCGAAAAGGAGAATAATAAAGAGAAAAAGGGTGATGAAAAAAAGAAAAAGAAGAAAACGAAGATGAACAGGCGAAAAGGAGAATAATAAAGGGAAAAAAACGGAAAAATACGACGATAAAAATGTGAAAAAAAGAATAATGAGGAAATAAGGAAAACGAGAAAACGATAAGGAACAGGTGTAAAGGAGGATGATAAAGAGAAAAAAAAAGGGAGAAAACTATGATAAAAAGGTGAAACAAGGACGATGAGGAAAGAAGGAAGAGAAGAAAATTGTGATGAATAGTTGAAAAGTAGAATGATGAAGGAAAGGAAAGGCGGAAACGATCATCAGGTAAAAAGTATGACGGGGAAAAGAGAGAAAGGGTGAAGACGATAATGAATAGATAAAACGTCGAATGATAAATGAAGAAAAGGAAGAAAACGATGAACAATAAGTAAAAAAAAAAGATAGAGGAAAAAAGAGGAAAGAAGAAGCTCAGAACACGATGGTGAATAGGTGAAAAAGAGAACAATAAAGGGAAGAAAAAGGAGAAAAACGGTGATGAAGGAATGAAGAAAAAGAAGAAGAAAAAAAGAGGAAAAAAGGAGCTAAGAACACGATGGTGAATAGGTGAAAAAGCGAACAATAAAGGGAAGAAAAAGGAGAAAAACGGTGATGAAGGAATAAAGAGAAAGAACACGTCACAACATACCTTGCCTGACATGACCTTGGCGGCGAGGGCGAAGGTGACGGGACGGAAGACATCAAGCGGGGCCGAACCTTGATGACCGAAGTTGTAAAGTGCGCGGAATGCCGAGACCGAGGCTGCGGAGACGAAGACGAAGACGAGGACTTATCAGCGTTCCCTTCCGGCAGGTGCTCGACGGTGACGTGGAGGAAGATGATGCTGAGGATGAGGAAGATGCAGAAGAAGAACCAGGTGTCCAGCATCTTGATATAGGCCGTGTCCGGAAGATCGTTGGACACCTGGCTGAAGAGCGTGTACATCACCAGCATCGTCGTGAGGGACATGATGGAGCGAACCTGAAGTGAAAACCTGAAGAAGTGGAAACCTGAAGAAGTGGAAGCCTGAAAGTGTGGAAACCTGAAGAAGTGGAAACCTGAGGAAATGGAGATCTGAAGAAGTGGAAACCTGAAGAAGTGGAAGCCTGAAAGTGTGGAAACCTGAAGAAGTGGAAACCTGAGGAAATGGAGATCTGAAGATGTGGAAACCCGTTGAAGTGGAAACCTGAAGAAGTGGAAACCTGAAGAAATGGAAACCAGAAGAAGTGGAAACCTGAAGAAGTGGAAACCTGAAGAAGTGGAAACCTGAAGAAGTGGAAACCTGAAGAAGTGGAAACCTGAAGAAGTGGAAGCCTGAAAGTGTGGAAACCTGAAGAAGTGGAAACCTGAGGAAATGGAGATCTGAAGAAGTGGAAACCTGAAGAAGTGGAAGCCTGAAAGTGTGGAAACCTGAAGAAGTGGAAACCTGAGGAAATGGAGATCTGAAGAAGTGGAAACCCGAAGAAGTGGAAACCTGAAGAAGTGGAAACCTGAAGAAGTGGAAACCAGAAGAAGTGGAAACCTGAAGAAGTGGAAACCTGAAGAAGTGGAAACCTGAAGAAGTGGAAACCTGAAGAAGTGGAAACCTGAAGAAGTGGAAACCTGAAGAAGTGGAAACCTGAAGAAGTGGAAACCTGAAGAAATGGAAACCTGAAGAAGTGGAAACCTGAAGAAGTGGAAACCTGAAGAAATGGAAACCTGAAGAAATGGAAACCAGAAGAAGTGGAAACCTGAAGAAGTGGAAACCTGAAGAAGTGGAAACCAGAAGAAGTGGAAACCCGAAGAAGTGGAAACCTGAAGAAGTGGAAACCTGAAGAAGTGGAAACCTGAAGAAGTGGAAACCTGAAGAAGTGGAAACCTGAAGAAGTGGAAACCTGAAGAAATGGAAACCAGAAGAAGTGGAAACCTGAAGAAGTGGAAACCTGAAGAAGTGGAAACCAGAAGAAGTGGAAACCCGAAGAAGTGGAACCCTGAAGAAGTGGAAACCTGAAGAAATGGAAACCAGAAGAAGTGGAAACCTGAAGAAGTGGAAACCTGAAGAAGTGGAAACTTAAAGAAGTGGAAACCTGAAGAAGTGGAAACCTGAAGAAGTGGAAACTTAAAGAAGTGGAAACCTGAAGAAGTGGAAACTTAAAGAAGTGGAAACCTGAAGAAGTGGAAACTTAAAGAAGTGGAAACCTGAAGAAGTGGAAACTTAAAGAAGTGGAAACCTGAAGAAGTGGAAACTTAAAGAAGTGGAAACCTGAAGATGTGGAAACCTGAAGAAGTGGAAACTTAAAGAAGTGGAAACCTGAAGAAGTGGAAACCTGAAGAAGTGGAAACTTAAAGAAGTGGAAACCTGAAGAAGTGGAAACTTAAAGAAGTGGAAACCTGAAGAAGTGGAAACTTAAAGAAGTGGAAACCTGAAGAAGTGGAAACTTAAAGAAGTGGAAACCTGAAGAAGTGGAAACTTAAAGAAGTGGAAACCTGAAGATGTCTACGAGTCTCATCAGCTATCAAGAGCGATGATGTATAGATTTTTCCTTTGCCTGTTAACATATTAATGCTACTAAAAAAAATCAACAAAACTTTCTGCTGTATAGGAACTGAAATGTTTATCATTTGAGAATTACTTGTTAAGGAGGGCACGTGGCTCCACCCCAAGGATTCACTGTTATTATGGATATTCCAAAACTATTTCAAAGTAATTACAAGTGACTTTATAATGACTCCGACCTCAAAATCGTTTAAAAAATCGAACACATCCTCACGTAGACGACTTTTTAAAAAAATCGGGGGATTGTTCTATTTTACAGTAAAGAAAGCAGCTCAAGGGCGAAACCAGAGAAAACAAAAAAGTCCCGCTAAGCACTGCGGCTGTAAAAGAAAACGAGCTACCAGAGGAGGGGTCAGTTTCGTGTGGAGAGGAGTCTTGATACTCCTTCTTGAAAGAGTTCAAGTCGTAAGCACGAAGAAAATAGAGACAAAGGAAGGCTGTTCCAGAGTTTACCAGTGAAAGGGGTGAAGGAATGAAGGTGGTTATATTACGCTTGCTTAAGGGATTTGGATAGAACAGGGATAATCTAGAGAGATAACGTTGTTTGCAGCGGAACTGCGGAAGGAGAAACATGCAGTTAGCAAGTTCAGAATATTTGTCAGCATAAAGATATCGATAGAAGATAGAGAGGCAACATTGCGGAGGAATTAGAGAGGCAGAACAGTGTCAGTAAAAGAGCTGGAGAAATGCTTTCTATTCTGTGGCTTTGGCAGGCTCTCTCCTCGGTCTGCTCCTCACCTGGAAGGCCGGCAGCTGGATGTAGAGGGTGGTGTAGCCGACCAGGATGAGCAGGAAGGTGGGCACGAAGATGGTGAGCACGAGGAGGCTGTACCGACGCTCCAGCTGAAACTCCACCTGAACAATCATGAGAAAAATAAATATCGTAAAAAACGCGCAACTTAAAACACTTAAAAACCTCATCATAAAAACATTCCATTTATCTTAAAAAAAAACTTACTAATAATTTTAAAACATCTAAAAAAGCTTCTGAAAAAAAACTAAAAAATATCTTGAAATATTCATCTTAAATCACTTTCCTATTTTTTGGAGTTAGCGGGAACAGCAGAATTCCCTGCTTCCAATCACCACTCCTCACCTGGTCTCTCTCACCTGTTCTCTCACTCTCTTACTCTAGCCTGCTACCCCTCTCCTCCCCCACTTGCCCCCCTCCCCCCTCCTCACCTTGATGACCGAGTAATGAGTGTCGTTGAGCAGCGTCGCTTCCTCGTGCAGAATGATGAATTTGTGCAGGTTCCTCATGCCCCGATAAATCGCTGTGGCGTTCTGCAAGGGGACGGACACACACACACACACACACACACACACACACACACACACACACACACACACACACACACACACACACACACACACACACATTATTCTTTTCCATATGACTTTTCATTTATATATATATATATATATATATATATATATATATATATATATATATATATATATATATATATATATATATATATATATATTTCATTCGTGGATATATGTATATGCGTCAACTTGTTATTCAATCAATCAAAGGGGACATAGGTCGGGAGCGTGTCGTCTCGTGTCATTGAGTGTTTTTTTTTTTTTTTTTTTTTACTGTGTATTAACAAATATAAACCCTTGGCAACAAGAATAGGAGAGGAGGAGGAGGAGGAGGAGGAGGAGGAGGAGGAGGAGGAGGAGGAGAAAGAAGAAAAAGAGAAGGAAAACGAGGAGAGGGAAGGAAAGGAGAACATCAACGACAACAAAAACACCACGAACAACAACACCAACAAAAAAAGCACACGAACAAGAACAAGAAAAAAAGGATAAAAGGCACAAGAAAGAAAAAAAGAGGAGTAAGTAGAAAAGAAAATGAGAAAATAACAAGGGGAGGAGAAGAACAAAAACAAGAACAAAAAGAAAACGGAGATAAACAAAAAACGAAAAAAATAGAGGAGGAAAAAGAAGAAAAAGGTGAAAACAAGGTGAAAAGAACGTACCTGGAAGACCACCACGTCCCTATCAGCCGAGGCGAGGCGGAGGAGGATGCTGCAGTTCTGGGTGTCGAACGGGTAGTTGAAGAGGAGGAAGTTGCAGGAGAAGCTGGCCGAGTACTGCTGCCGCTTGACCAGCTGGACGTTGAGGGGCGAGTGGACGGTGTCTGAGGAGGAGGGGAGCCATTGGAAGCAGTGGAAACCTGAAGCAGAGGAGACATGAAGTGGGAGCCTGAAGAAGTAGAAACCTGAAGAAGTGGAAACCTGAAGAAGTGGAAACCTGAAGAAGTAGAAACCTGAAGAAGTGGAAACCTGAAGAAGTGGAAACCTGAAGAAGTAGAAACCTGAAGAAGTGGAAGAAGTGAAAACCTGAAAAACTAGAAACCTGAAGAAGTGGAAACCTGAAGAAGTAGAAACCTGAAGAAGTGGAAGAAGTGAAAACCTGAAGAACTGGAAACCTGAAGAAGTAGAAACCTGAAGAAGTGGAAGAAGTGAAAACCTGAAGAACTGGAAACCTGAAGAAGTAGAAACCTGAAGAAGTGGAAGAAGTGAAAACCTGAAGAACTGGAAACCTGAAGAAGTAGAAACCTGAAGAAGTGGAAGAAGTGAAAACCTGAAAAACTAGAAACCTGAAGAAGTGGAAGAAGTGAAAACCTGAAGAACTGGAAACCTGAAGAAGTAGAAACCTGAAGAACTGGAAGCCTGAAGAAGTAGAAACCTGAAGAAGTGGAAGAAGTGAAAATCTGAAGAACTAGAAACCTGAAGAACCAGAAACCTGAAGAAGTGGAAACCTGAAGAAGTGGAAACCTGAAGAAGTAGAAACCTGAAGTGGAAGCCTAAAGAAGTAGAAACATGAAGTGGAAGCCTGAAGAAGTGGAAACATGAAGTGGAAGCCTGAAGAAGTGGAAGCCTGAAGAAGTTGAAACCTGAAGAAGTGGAAGCCTGAAGAAGTGGAAACCTGAAGTAGAAACCTGAAGTGAAAGCCTGAATGATGGCAAGATAACGCCTCTATAAACACTTTCCTGCGCCACAATGAGCTGGGACCGATCATCAGGCCTTACCAAGAGAGCCTACCAGCGCCAAAGGCAGAACGTAAAAAAAAAATTTTTTTTAAAAGTCCATATGCTCTTTTTCTCCTTTTAGCGCTTCTCTTGTCACTCCTATCACCTCTCTCCTCTATTCCTCTTTCTTTTACCATCTTTTTCCCCTCTTCTGCCGCCCCAAATGTTTCCTCGTTGCCTTATTCTATCTATTCCTATCGTTCACTCATTTGTACGTCATTCATCTCCTTTCTCTGACCACCCATTCTCGTTCTCCTTTTCACCCATTGTACCATCTCCTCGCGTTCCCTCTTTACCTCTCTTCCACTGTGGTGCAGTGGTTAGCGTGCCTAGTTATGAAATCCGCGGAGCCGGACATGCGGAGCACAGTTCATCCAGCTGTTCATCCTCCCTTTCGGACTGGCCGATAAATGGGTACCTGGGGAAACCTAGAGAAGGAAAATTGTGGTACCGCGGATGACACACTAGCCCTGTTTATCAGTGTAATTGTTTTTTACTCACTATAAACTCAAGGACCAGTGCAACGAAGATGAGCACCGCGGCTGCGCACAGGTACCATTGACTTACCTCCCATTCGTTCCCCCAACTGGCCCACTCCATTCTGCGGCCCCTCTCATTCCCTCTTCACTTTGACTCACCCATTCTGACGTCGTTGAAGAGCGGCGGGTCGGCGGGTCTGTTCTCCCTCACCACCACGGACAGCTTCAGGTCCTGCTGGCGGCCGTCGTAGATGTTGAGGAACTCTACTTCGGGCGTCCACACCTCCAGCACCTGGCTCTTCGATAGTCTGTTCTTCCCCTCCTCGCTCCTCACGTTGCGGAAGTTCAGGTTGCGGTCTCGCCACGCCAGAGTCACCTCGATCTCAATGTTGAAGGCCAAGTTGATGTCATCAATTTTCGAAAACCTCACCAGATCGACGAGGGGTTCGACAGGAAGGGGCTGGCCGAAGGTGCCACTCGGAGGAGGTCGATAGTTGAAGTATTTATCTCCGAACTCGATGATGCTGCAGTTGTCTTCGTCGCTTCCATCCGCACAATCGTCCTGAAGGTTGCAGCGGACAGAGCGAGCGACACAAGACCCGTCGGAGCACATAAAGTGGTAGTTGGTGCAGGACGACAGCCCAAGACTGACGAAGGAGCCAATGGGGTGGTGGCAAAATTTACTGAGAACCTCCCAACGGCGGCGGCCCAGCGGGTACTCGTTCTCAATCGGGGTGAAGGAGGCGAGAATAGCGTCTTCGCCCGTGTCCCGCAGCAGCCACGAGCCGTTGGAGAAGTAGATCATGAATTTGTATAAGCCGCGAAAGTAGGGTTGTTCGTTGATGTAGCCAGTTAGGTAGAGGCGCAGCGTGTCCTCCCGCGGCTCGCAGAGGCCACGGAGGAGCAGGTAGTTATGGGGAGTCCTGAGGCACGCGAAGCAGTACCGCTCGGAGCACAGCGTGTCGAACCACTTTCCATCAGACTTCCTCATCACGACGCAGTTCCCCTTTCGGCCCCCGTTAGGCTCTCCGGGCGCCCAGTTCTGGAAAACGAGAGGGCGGCCGCTGCTCCCAACCACCCAGCGGTCCTCCGTGGCATCGTCAGAGGCGTCGAGGAACAAGAGCCTGTAACTCCGGGCGCCGCACGTGTCCAGGAACATTCTGCTCTGACTAAAGAGTTTCTTGTTTGACTCCTCGTCCTCGGGGATAAAGAGAGAGGCGTTGGTGAGACCGCAGAAAGTCCGCGCCTCCTCAAGCGTCGACACGCGGGGGACGATCACAAAGTCCGGGACGCGCGTGCAGAAGGTGCTGATGTGAGCCGCCTCCACCGTGACGTTGGCTGCCTCCACCGAGTCATCCGTGTCGAAGGACAAGATGTTGCCTCGCGGGTTGTCTTGACACCGTGCCACCCTGCTGACGGTGGCGGGGCTGACGGCGTGGTCCCAGATGTTAACCTGACACGGGGGGGGGGGGCGTTATTACACCTGCTGCTGCTACAAGCCAATAACTACTACTACTACTACTACTACTACTACTATTACTATTATTACTACTACTACTATATTGCTATTATTGTTACTGTGCAAATGTCTTTTTCTTTTTTCTTTTTCAAGTCAAATAACCTAAATCCATAAAGAAGCGTGTTGTGAAAGTCCTACATGTCGACCCTAACAACCCCGTCCACAACCACCATTACAAAATAAATCCTTAAGCGGCCACCGCAACCTCCACAGCACAACAAACCACCCGCTCATCAGCCCTTAGGTAATGTCAACTACGGTGAACTACCTAAATGTTCTTTACTCAGTATCGAGACAATCTGGGCATAAGTTTGGAGATTATTTGGCATCTGAGTCTGTTATCTTAGTAGGAGTAGAATGTTGCACGAGTATCATTTTTCTCGCTTTTGTTCAGTCGATGGTCTATCTTGCCTGTCTTTTCTTACCTGGGCCATGTGAGCACTCAAGGACTGGGAGGCGTCGAGGCCGCCGTCGTACACGTCCTGGTCTTGCCCCACGTACAACGAGCCATTGAGGGGAACCTCCGCGCGCCGCCCCTCCATCCTGCCCTCCGCCGCCACCTCCCCGTCGATGTAAACTCTGAAGGGAAAGAAGGAGTTGTTGTACTTCAAAAACAGTAATGATGTTAGGGAAGTGATGATTATGTTTATATGTTATTACGGTAATGGACAAAACCCAAAACAAAACAAAAAGAGCTTTTGTAACACCGATCAGTTTATAAACGGAGACAGAAAAATGCCAGAACACAGCAGCGCCATCAAACTCCCCTCTTGGTGATTAACATTTGAAGAGAGTGTGCTGCTGATTAATATGATGAAGTTAACGAAGTGGAAATTATGATGAGGTGATTCTGATGTGGTGATTATGAGGTGAAGATAATGAGCTGGTGATTTTGTTTTGGTGAGTGGTATTTTGTGTTGGCAATGAGCACAACAACAACAACAACAAAAAAAAAAAAACGATTCAACACCACGACAAACAACTCTACGAACAACAACAACAACAACAACAACAACAACAACAACAACACCCAGACTCGGGGGCGCCTGCCTGAAGGAGGGGTGGGCGAAGACGAAGCAGTGGTGGTGCCAGCGGCCCAGCGTGTCGTCCACCTGGAGCCTCAGCCGCGCCGACTCCTTCACGTCGTTGTAGTAGAAGTCAAGGGTGTCGAAGATCTGGACTGAGGGCAAGGAGGAAGAGGAGGAGGGCGGGGAATGAGAACAGGAGTCAAACAAAGAATGAGAACAGGAGTCAAGCAAAGAATGAGAACAGGAGTCAAACAAAGAATGAGAACAGGAGTCAAGCAAAGAATGAGAACAGGAGTCAAGCAAAGAATGAGAACAGGAGTCAAGCAAAGAATGAGAACAGGAGTCAAACAAAGAATGAGAACAGGAGTCAAACAAAGAATGAGAACAGGAGTCAAACAAAGAATGAGAACAGGAGTCAAACAAAGAATGAGAACAGGAGTCAAGCAAAGAATGAGAACAGGAGTCAAGCAAAGAATGAGAACAGGAGTCAAGCAAAGAATGAGAACAGGAGTCAAGCAAAGAATGAGAACAGGAGTCAAACAAAGAATGAGAACAGGAGTCAAACAAAGAATGAGAACAGGAGTCAAACAAAGAATGAGAACAGGAGTCAAGCAAAGAATGAGAACAGGAGTCAAACAAAGAATGAGAACAGGAGTCAAGCAAAGAATGAGAACAGGAGTCAAGCAAAGAATGAGAACAGGAGTCAAGCAAAGAATGAGAACAGGAGTCAAGCAAAGAATGAAAACAGGAGTGAGAAAGAACAGGCAGGCGGAGAGAGAGGAACAGGAACGAGAAGGAAGAACCAGACGGAGAAAAGGTTACAGGAACGAGATGAAAGAGCCAGGCAAAGAAAGAGAACAGAGACGGGAAAGAAGAGGCAGGCGATAACAGGAACAGGGACGAGAAGGAAGAGTCAAAAGGAAACGAAAAGGAAGAGTCAGAAGGAGAACGAAAAGGAAGAGTCAGAAGGAGAACGAAAAGGAAGAGTCAAAAGGAGAACGAAAAGGACGAGTCAGAAGGAGAACGAAAAGGACGAGTCAGAAGGAGAACGAGAACAGGAACAGGAAGGAAGAGTCAGGCGGAGAACGGGAAAGAAGAGGCTGAAGGAGAACAAGAAAAAGAGCGAGAAGGTGGAAAACAAGAGCATGAACGAGAAGCAAGCGAGAACAGGAACAGGAACGAGAAGGAAGAGGCAGGTCAGAACGAGAAGAGGAACAAGAAGGAAGAGGCAGGCAAGAACAAAAACAGGAACGGGAAGGATGATGCAGACAGAGAAAGAGAAGGGAACGAAAAAGTAGAATCAGGCGGAGAACGAGAACAGAAAAGGGTAGGAAGAGTCAGGCAGAGAATAAAAAAAGGATCGGGAAGGAAGAAGGCCTGCAATGAGGAATTTCAAAGTAGGATTTGGATTAACCCCTAGACGGCGGATTTCCTACAAGAAGACCTCACCAAGCTACAGGAGCGGAACAAAAAGTGGCTGCTACAATTCAATGAAGAAAAATATAAAGTCCTGCACCTTGGGAGGGGATATCCAGCACACCAATACCACATGGGAAACACTCCACTATCCATCACTAAGGCAGAGAAAGACCTGGGACCATATGTTACCAGGCTACCAGTGAAGGCCAAATCCGTGCCAATCGCAGAGGACGGGTTAAGGAAGAAACAAAGGTACAAGATATTCTAATGACGATCAAGCATAAGAAGTAGGCTTAAACAGATCACATAATTGGTAGATCTGATAAAAGACTGACTACCAAAGAAAAAGAGCGGCAACCCAGGAATTGAAGAACTCAGGGCGGAGGGATACAGAAGAAGGGAAAACAGAACCTATGCTAAAACAATAACATCTAGAGAGGTGGAGAACGTTGGGGAAGGCTTTTCCTCGGTGTTCTAGTAATGGCTGGTGATTAAAAGAAGAATGATGTTAAGCAATTCCTTGTCACTATTCTAATCAGTTCTCATTATACATTTATCAAGGAAACAATAACAAAGAAGTAATTTGAAACTTTTTGAGCTGATGTATAGATTTGAAGTGTTATGAATAATGAAAAATTGCATCTATCTTTATATTGACTGTGTGTGTGTGTGTGTGTGTGTGTGTGTGTGTGTGTGTGTGTGTGTTAAATACACACACACACACACACACACACACACACACACACACACATATAGATTTACGAGGTGCCCAAGCTGATATATGACAGCACAGAATCTGAAGCGTAACAATGCTATACATATTTCGTAATCGAGTAAAGACGAGTGCAAAAGAAATATATATACGATGCAGATTACAAAACCCACAATAGCGAAACCTGCACATTTTCTATACCAGAGTACTGAATACTGAGATATGAAAATGAAAAATGAAGCAATAACCAAGTGAAACAAATATGAACTATAACAATGTGCCGATAAAACACACCTACAGAACATATTTTAATGAGGTTTACGTGAAAAAAATATATATAATGATTTCCAAAAGACACAGAAAGAGAAGTAAGTTAAAGTTATATGAAGATGGAATTCCTTATTAAAAAAAGAGTTGTGATGTAAAAAAAAAAATTACTAACACACTTTTTAAAGCATACAAAATAAAGAACTCTCACTTTCATTACGTTGCACCTTTCCAAATTGCTTGCCTACCTAACACCTGCGTGGATGAGGGGGCGGACAGGGGGGAGGGAGAGTGTGGGGGGGGTCTGCACAGGTGATCAGGTATATGGATTGTTTAATAATGAAGGAAAATAAATAAAACTAATCACTTGTTTCAAAGGAATAACTCAACGCTGGCCTGGACAAGTGGAGATGACTGATGATGGGGGAGTAAGATGGAGTGAGTGGAGTAAGGTGGAGAGTGAAAGATGGAGAAGGAGACCAAGGAGGAGGTGGACGTAATGGAAAGCTGATAATGATGCAACAAGAAAAATGGAAGAGAGAGAGAGAGAGAGAGAGAGAGAGAGAGAGAGAGAGAGAGAGAGAGAGAGAGAGAGAGAGAGAGAGAGAGAGAGAGAGAGAGAGAGAGAGAGAGAGAGAGAGAGAGAGAGAGAGAGAGAGAGAATAATGGAAAAAGGGAGAAAATAATGTAACAAGGAAAATGGAAAAAGACAAAATAATATGACGAGAAAGATGGAATAAAATGAAAGAAAATATAGTGACAAGAAAATTAAAAATAGAGAGAATAACGGATAAAAAGACAAAAGATGATATAACGAGAAAGATGGTGAAAAAAAATAAAGTAACAAAATGAAAGAGTAAATTATATAACAAGAAGCGTTACAAAAAAAGAGAGAAAACAATGTAACAAGGATGAAAAAAGCTGAAAAAGATAGAAAATAATGAAAAAAACAATGTAAAAAGAAAAATGGAAAAGAGAAAGAAAAAACAATAAAAAAATAATAAAACAATAATAAAACAATAATAATAAAACAATATAAAATAATAATAAAAATAAAAACAATAAAATAAAACAATAAAACAATAGAAAAACAATGTAAGAAGAAAATCTAAGAGAGAAAATAATGTAACAAGAAGGAAGGAAAAAAAGAGAGCGAAAACAAGATAACGAGAAAGACGAAAAAAAAAAATGTAACAAAAAAAAAGATAAATCGACCTTACACTTATCTCGTACTGAAAAGGAAAGAAAAAAAAAAGCAAACACTCCCGATATTAACAACAAAAAAGCTACAACAAATAAAAGAAATAAAGAAAGAATTAAGTAAACGTTGAAATAAGAAAAATCAAAAAATATATAAAAATTTAAAAAATATTAAAAAAATGAAAAAAAATCGAAGGCCCCAACAGGTGAGACATGCAGATGATACACGTCCTTACATTATTAATTAGTGAGGCGACTCGTAACTTAAGCAGGTGTCAGACAAACGCGGACGATACTAGACGCGTGAAATGGACGATACATTATATTCTCGGTAATCTATTTTGAGCTGTGTGTGTGTGTGTGTGTGTGTGTGTGTGTGTGTGTGTGTGTGTGTGTGTGTGTGTGTGTATCCTTGATCCTGCTTCATTGATCTCACCCAACGTACCCACGCACTCAATACCTTCAGAGTTTATCATCTTAAAATTGTTTGCACCAACAGATCAATAAACTCGAAATAACAAATTAAAAAGATATTCACCTTCATCAATAAACTCGACCCAAAATAACCAGACAACAAATACCTCAGGTTCATTAATGACCACACAAAATATTAAGGCTTCTCTTTATTTAAAACCCGGTAGCAGCGGGGATCATTTTTCTTAATGTTCCCTCTAAGCGAGAAAAAATGAGAAAAAATCATCACTCTCACAAATCATTTCATAATATATATCGAAGCATTTGTGATCAGTTTATGTATCATCTATTTTGGGGGGTTTAAATCACCGCACAAATTTGGCCCGTCGCTGCTACACGGTAAAGCCACAAATTTAGCCCGTCGCTGCTACAGAGTTAATGACTGATTGAAGTGCTCGTAATTAAGGTGGTCGTACAGACGTGACCGAACAGAGGAAGCAAAGGTAGAACTAAAAGAAGAAGTTCATTACACCCACAAGACATGAAAAAAAAGTTATGCGCGATATAATGATCGAAGTAAAAATGTATTAAGAGTTATTTGCGGCGGAAGTGGCTCAGTGGCATAGGTTTGGATAGGTTAGGTCAGGTCAGGGATGGAAATTATAAGGGAATGCAATATACCCGCTGTAGAAATTATTTACAAACACACGAAAAAGTCGAAACATGATTTAAAAAACGAAACGAGTAAAAATGTATTACAACAAATCTACGGCGCAAGTGACTTAGAGGTAGAGGTTAGGGTAAATCATCTTATAGTGAACCCAAATTGTCGAGTCTGTTTTGGCGTTGGCTCCCGCGGGTCCATTTCTTTCCTCTGCTTTTCCGCACAGTCCCAACACCTATTTTTTCCTCTCATATGTTACCTATAGCTTACATATGAGAGGAAGAGATAGGTGTTGGGACTGTGTGGCAGAGCAGAGGGGAGGAAAGGACCCGCGAGAGCCTACGCCAGACCGGCCTCGACATATTTGGAAGACTAGTCACGGATGATTATTGTACGTGAATGTAACACGTCCGTAGTAACTTAGCGCACACTCATATCTCTTCACCTGGGGAAGGGAAAGAAACGACGAGCTGCATGAATGAAGAAACGAGGTGAAGGAGGAAAAGAAAGGACGAGGTATGGGATTAATGAAACGAGGCATAGGAGGGTAAAAAAAAAAAAAAAGGACAAGCTCTATGACCAAATATGTGGGAGGGAAGGAGGGCAAGGAGTAATAACACAGTAAGGGGAGGAAAAGGATCAAATTAGCCAATGAGTCAAGAAAAAATACTAGTAAATAAAAGTGGCGACACGAGGGAGAAAATATGCTGGAAAATACTAGAAAATATAACGGGTGAAACGACAGGGAAAATATATGAAATCAGAGTAGTTGGAATGCTATAGTTCATTTTAGTGAGAAAAGGATAAGTGGTGTCGCGACTGGAAAGTAAAGAGTGTGATTAAACGGAAGAGAGGAGAGAAGTGGAGGCGGGCCTACGGAACGACACCAGACAGAGAGAAATGTATGAAAGCAAAGCAATGAGAAAACCGGGACAATTAACCCGTCTGCTGCGATTGGCACGGATTTGGATTTCACTGGTAGCCTGGTAACTATACTCCATGTCTTTCTTTGCCTCTGTGGTGGCTAGTGGTCGTGGAGTGTTTCCCATGTGGTACTGGTGTGCTGGATATCCCCTCCCAAGCTGCAGGACTTTACATTTTCTTCATTTAATTGTAGCAGCCACTTTTTGTTCCATTTCTGTAACTTGGTGAGGTCTGACTGTAGGAAATCCGCGGTCAAGGGGTTAAGATTATGTCCATTACTATGATATCGCAACAATTTATTAAGCAGAACAGACGAGTACGTACAGGAGGCGAGGCAAGTGTAGTCTGAGCCACGGGGAGAAGAACTGGTAGGAAATCCGTAGTCAAGGGTTTAACATAAAGCATGAAAACAAAAATGCGAAAATGGGAAGACAAGACATCAGTAAAAGACAAATATGAATAACACAAAGCCTGGCACAAGCAATAAATCTCAAGCCTTCAGCATACCGGAAAACACGCCACAAGTACAACAATTTATCAGCTATTGAAGAGGCTACTTGCTTCCTACATCACGTTCTTTCTTTCCCTTCCTTTCTTCCTATATCTCTCATTTTCTCCCCCTTCCTATCAACCCGTATCTAAGAGAACAGAGGACGGAAAGGGAACTCACAAGTAAACAAGAAAAAAAAAAACTCAGACAGACAAAACAGTGACGGGAACAGTAAAAGCAACAGGCCACAACTTACAGAAGAGCAGAGCGTTGTCCATGGTGTCGGAGTAGGCGTAGGAGAGGAACATGGAGCCCGCCTCTCGGTACTGGGCGAGGCGGAACCTGTAGCACGCCGTCATCTCCCGCACCACAAGAGGCCTCCCGATGCTCCCCTCGCTGCCGAACTTGTACCGCAGAAAGACGTCACTTCTGCCCGGCCCCATTGCCTCCGTCTGCAGCCCGAACACCCGCGTCTCGTCATCTGGGGAAGGGAAAGAAACGACGAGCTGCATGACTGAAGAAATGAGGTGTAGGAAGGAAAGAAAGGACGAGGTATGTGATTAATGAAACGAGGTGTAGGAGGGTTAAAAAAAAAAAAAGACAAGCTGTATGACCAAATGTGTGAGAGGGAAAGAAAGGAGAAGCTATATGACTAAAGAAACGAGATGTGAAAGGAAAGGGAGACAAATGGCGATGTAAAGAAAGGAAGAAAGAGATATAGAAAGAAAGGGTGAAAAAGAGATGATGAGGTATAGGATGGGGACGCTATATAGGAAGAAGGAAAGAAAATATGAGACGAAATGCAGGGATATAGGAAGGGGGATGAGGACGGGATATATATGAAGGAAAGAAAGGGCGCAATATAGGTAGAAAAATAAAGAGCAAGATATAGCCAGAAAGGAAGGGAAATAATGGGCAAGATATGTTCAAGAAGACAAAATATTGGTAAAAGGAAAGGGAACGAAATGACGAAATGGGGGAAGACGGGATGGAGAAAAGTGGCAAGATGGTGAAGAAACGAAGGAAAATGAAGGGTGAGATATCGATAATAAGAAAAGGAAAGATAGGACAAGGATATATAGCTTCGATAAATAAAGGACGATATATTGGAAGCAAGCAGACTTTTTAAACACAGGAAGAAATTAAAACACATACTGGGGTCGTAAACACTGCCAGAAATAAAGAAGGAAGGAAGGCCAGAGGGCGGGAAAGAAATTAGGTACCAGCAAACGACAAAGAAAAGAAAAAAACGTCTTGCATGGAACAAAGGGAGAAAGTCGTATTAAAGCCAAAAGATTTCTAGAGCATGTCGGTTTATTAGATATAATCTGTCTATCTAAAGCTTTTGAATCAATCCTTAACCGGAATATTCAAAAACACCTTTCCTCTTCTAACCTTCTATCTGATCGCCAGTGTGGGTTCCGCAAGGGGAGTTCTACTGGCGATCTTCCTGCTCTCTTAACTGACTCTTGGTCATCCTCTCTTAGCCGTTTCGGTGAAACTTTCTCAGTTGCACTAGACATATCGAAAGCCTTCGATAGAGTCTTTGCTTTCTAAACTGCCCTCTTTCGGATTCTATCCTTCTCTCTGTTCCTTTATCTCCAGTTTCCTTTCCGGCCGTTCTATCTCTGCTGTGGTAGACGGTCACTGTTCTTCTCATCAACCTATTAACAGTGGTGTTCCATAGGGCTCTGTTCTATCACCCACTCTCTTCCTGTTATTCATCAATGATCTTTCCATAACAAACTGTCCTATCCACTCCTACGCTGATGACTCCACTCTGCATTATTCAACTTCTTTCAGCAGAAGACACTCTCAACAGGAATTACATGACTCCAGGCTGGAGGCTGCAGAACGCTTAACCTCAGACTTTACTATAATTTCCGATTGGGGTAAAAGGAACCTTGTGTCCTTCAATATCTCAAAAACCCAATTTATCCACCTATCAACTCGACACAATCTTCCAAACACCTATCCCCTATTCTTCAACAACACTCAGCTGTCACCATCTTCAACACTAAACATCCTCGGTCTATCCTTAACTCAAAATCTTAACTGGAAACTTCACATCTTGTCTCTCACTAAATCAGCTTCCTCGAGGTTGGGCGTTCTGTATCGTCTCCGCCAGTTCTTCTGCCCCGCACAGTTGCTATCCATATACAGGGGCCTTGTCCGCCCTCGTGTGGAGTATGCATCTCACGTGTGGGGGGGCTTATTTAAAGGAACGGGCATCATTTGAATATCCCGTTTTCTTAGTAAATATCACTTTTCCCTAATTATTTGTTGTTTTTTACGTACGCCTGGCCCTAGTACTGCACACCATTGTCAGTAACCAAGGCTACAATGTCTTCTCTGCATTGGCAGCTTCAATGAAACTGCTAAGTGGTACGAGTCCCTTGCACAGTATCTCTTTGAGAAAATGGAAGAATTCTACACCACCACCATCAAGGAAGGCCACAAAGCCGTAAGACAACATTATGCCAGGCTTGGGCAGAGGGATAATGGCCTTATGGACATCGACGTAAGCTATGACGGCTCCTGGAAGACTCGAGGTATTGGTCTTGTGATTGAGGTGGACACCAGATTATATAGTATCCTCATCAAGAGGAGGGGACCAGTAGCTACGAAAATCAAATGCTTTCATTCAAACTGCTGTAGAATACAATGAATAATGATATGATGATATCTGTTGGCCAAAAGAAACGCCTAGAAAAAGATGAAAGGGTGGCGAATTAAGTAAAAACTTTAAATGCCCATAACTCAAAAAGTCATTTTCCTAACTTCAAAATTCCTGAGACTGGAAAGTTTTCAACCGATTATAGATCTGTTTGCAGTTTTGAGAAGACCATTAAAAGAACTCTATCGTTTTGGCAGATTTTCCATCTAAGTTTTATAGGTTAATCACAAGAAAGGGGAAACTAAAAAAAAAAACGTGGAAAATGAGTACGTTGATTTGAAACTTCTTAAGTATTATGTTTAGTCGAATCCATGGATGATGTGGCAAGACAATGTAAAGGAAGGTCTATGCTACAATCCTATCTAAAATAAATTGAATTCGGATGAAAAACACAGGATCTCATCTCATTTTACCGATGATAGTGATGATACGAAAAAAATGTTTTTAAATTCATTAAAAATAAAATTCTTGAGATATCATCTTGACATTTGCCTTTGAATAATCAGTATCATACTGACATCAACCCATGCACGTGTCATGACGACTAGAGTACTCCTTCACTATGGCCTAGTCAGACCCCTTAAAACTAAGCTCCCATCTTCAGTGGTCCAGTGTAACACGATTGACTCCTTTAAAAACAAGCTCGACCGACACTTCCTTCAACTTAATATTAACTAGAGTTGAAATGCAAAGTTTTGGAGACAACTGATTAATGTAGAATCACTTTGGTTTAAGGACAGACCACCTAGTCTGGACCATGGAGTTTGTGTGGTCTGATTTTCTATGTAAATCTATCTACGTAAATCTCTCTCTCTCTCTCTCTCTCTCTCTCTCTCTCTCTCTCTCTCTCTCTCTCTCTCTCTCTCTCTGGCAGTAGGGGAGACCAAGGCTACTTGTTACAATTTTAGCATTTTTTGTTGCCCCATGAAAACTACACACGATAATTAAAAATAATTCCTACTGCTGGAAGTTCATAGTGTCTGTTATAGTAAACATTAAACAAAAACATAGCAGCTTTTTTTCATTCCTGAGAAATAGCAAAATATATAGTGTTAACTCATTGTATCCAACTTGCCCCATATGAGGGGGCAAGTTGTTACAGACCGTGAGGTAAGTTGTTACAGATATAAAATAAAAAAAGCCTTATTAGAAACACCATTCAGCAATTCAAATTAAGTAATACAGTAAATTATTAACTAAAGAAACATAATTTCCGATTAAGCGATAACGGGAAAATTTATAAAAAGAACAAAACTTGCTCAAGATTAATAATGATCTGTAACATTAATAATGATCCTTCCTCCTTCACGTTGGGCGAGGTGTCACTCATTTTTTATTCAACATTAGAATCACAGAGGCGGCATACATAACAATCATCCCCTTTTGTGCATTCCTCATGGGACTATTCCTTGCATTCCACGCCTTGTAACAACTAGCCCCGGCCGGACTTTTTTTAATTTCCGACGCAATTTAGGTCATGCAATCAAATTCTCGAAAACAATGTCTACACGTATATCAAACATGAAGACAACCATCTAAACTAGTCCAGTAAGCTTTACTGTGTTATGTTTTCTGCAAGGTGTATGAAAAATTTCTTTAGGCGAGAATAATTACTAAAGGAGTGTAAAATCAGTTTTCTTGACCCAATTTGCAGATACTTGTTCGAGGTGTCCTGCAAATTATGCACAATGTAGCCGATGTGACGTATGCGCGCACCGAGAAGCTCGGAGCCATCCATTGTTACACAGTGAAAAAAGTTAGTGTATCAACCTACCCCTGCATGCAGCTAGCCCTGATCTTCCCTAAATATATCACTCCCATTCATTCTACTAGCATGATTCACTTGCCGATAATAACAAATTTAGTGGCTCGAAACCCATAAAAAACAGTTGTACGAATTTTCGGAAATCCCTCAACAGCGCCTCTTAAAATATGAACAAGTGAAGGAACTTGATTGACAGGTTTCGTTATTGCTGCGTCGGTGCATATAACTCGCCACAACGTTAATGCATGAAGGTATGAAGACAACACAAATATCACGCACGAGGCAGCTGAATATACGTTAGTGTGTTCAGCAATGGTTCGAACCTTTCAAGTTGGATCTCTTTTGGAGGCCCCACCCTGCCTCTTTATTCACTTATTTTCTTTTACTATGTATTCACCCCACAAATTATATCCCTGCCCTAAGCAATGTAAAGTAAATAAATACAGTAGTTTATTTATATATATATATATATATATATATATATATATATATATATATATATATATATATATATATATATATATATATATATATATATATATTAACTTTTGCTTGAATTTCCTAAATATTACTATTTATATAACTTTTTCACGGGGGAATTATAAAGCACCATCTCGACATACACTTTTTTTTTTACACATCTTGAGCCCCCCAGTAATCAGAGGCCCTACGCATTGAGCGTAGTGTGCGTATAGGAAGGGCATACGCTGAGTGTGTGTGTGTGTGTGTGTGTGTGTGTGTGTGTGTGTGTGTGTTGAAGTGTATTAGGCTAACAGTCTCTCAAACTACAAAGAGTTCCAGAAAATACCTAGAGATACAACACTTGTTATTATTTGCATGTCCCATGAAGACAAGAAAAAATCATGTCGAATTCGAACACTTGCGACCCTACGCAACAGGTTTCCGACTTTCCGTATTTACCTGCCATTAGCCTTCACAAAACCCTGCACAGGAAACAAAAATGATGAGCAACCAGCCAGGGATATAGACGCTTCCGCCTCTCACATCAGCTATTTCTAAAGGCAGAACAGATTAGTCGGGGTCTGGTGAGTATTTTTCTTGGGTCCATGCTACAGAAGGATGATCAAACTACCAAAAGGGTCATAAATCTACTGGAAATACCAACAGTATCTACGAAAACCTTACCAAATGAGTGTGTGTAAGCCCCGAAATGTTTGAGAATGTGGGTCATGGTCCAACGACACTCGAGATCCCACGGCCCCGTCATCACTCATCACTCACTTTCCAGATCGCGGCCCCGACACACCGCCAGCACCGCCACCAGCAGGAGAGGGGAAGCCCGCGGCGTCCAGCAGAGCGTCACGCCTGCCATCACGCTGCCACGCCCACACCGACGTCCTGCGGCCCGCGGGAGTGAACAATATCAGGGCGTTAGGTGGCGGGTGTGAGGGTGGTGTGAGGGTGGCCGCTGCTGCTCTTCCTTCCCCATGAAACGTTGATCAGCGACTGAACACAATATAAAAATTACCAGTCCACATGCAGCTGCCCCGCCCCGCCCCTTCCTCCTTTCCTGCCCCCCGAAACACGCGTCACTCCTCTGACTTTCTTAGAATGCATGCAGTTTCGTTAAAAATAAAATTAATTGAACGTTACTTTGCACCAGGTACTCACCGCTCATTGGTCACGGGTGAAGGAGATACTTGATGAAAGTCTGGACGCTATAATGCACTGCACATAGTAATAAAGCCGCCTTAAAGGCGGCTTTACACCTTGCAATTCCTAGTCGGCAATACAGGCGCTTGATCTTGATCTTGATCTTGATGTCACAGGTGGCTCGGGATTTCTCCCCAGCCAGGCCTTTATATCGGCAGCTATCTCACTGTCATTCCATGTCATCATCATTCATACATACATACAAGACACAACATCTCCCTTCCAAACCTCACGGATGACATCATGCTTGCTCGCTCTCATCCTGCTCCTGGTTCTCATCCTGCTCCCTCCACATCTCTCTCCCTGCACCTCCACAATTCAACCTCCTCTCCATCCTCCTCTTTCCTTCCCAATCTTCTCATCTTTTCCTACTTCCTCTTCATCTTCTCTCAAATTCCCTCTTTTCATTTTCTCCAAATATCTTCCTGCTCCACCTAGTACCTCCCTTCTTTTCACCTTTCCACTTTATTCCTCTCACTCTTCCCTTCACCTCTAATCTCCTCCTCACACCACATCCTCTCCTTTTTCTCACCTCTCTCCTCTCCTCACACCTCTTTCTCATCAATCTCTCTCACTCACTTCCTTCCGCTTTGTCTTTCACACCAACACCTTCCCTTTTTCTGTCCATCTCATTCTCCTCATCTTCTTTTTCACTCCTTCTTTGCTTCTGTCCCTCACTTTCTTCACTCACTTCTTCTTTCTCTTGCCTCTCTTCAGTTCTCCACCACTCTTTCCTTTCCCTTTCTCTCACGGTTTCTAATACCACACTTTTCCTACACTTCCTCTTTCATTCGTTTCCCACATCGCCTTCATGTTGGACTGCAGCTCCTCTCACATCATTCACTGATTCATTATTCCATCCCACATCATTCTCAATTGCCCCTCCTTCTCCCTTTCCTTTTCCACTACCTCAAATTTTCTTTCCTTTTCTCTTTCTCCTCCTTTCTTCTTCTTTTCCCTCTTTTCATTCTCTTTTTCATTCATTCCTTTCTTCCACACTTTCACATCATTTCTCTTCATTTCTCCACATGCGTCAATCACATTCATAATCATCACATTCCACATATTCCCCATTCATCTACACACTCCCATTACCAATCGCACATTCCTCGCTCCCTCCTCCAGAGTCTTCACTTCTAGTCTCATATCAGCCATCTATTTCATTTCATTCCTCAGCCATTCAGTCCATTTCACATATCGTTCATTTCCATTCACCTGTTTCATCATTTTCTCCTTCACCCTCATCACTCTCTCTCCCTGCTCATCTCTTACTGCTCTTTCTCATGCCTCCTCTTCCTCTCCTCAACAATTCTCTACTTTCTCCTCTTTCCCTGTTATCCCAACCTGCTCTTTCACCTTCTTTCTAGTCTGCCTCATTTTTCTTGCATTCCCTCTTCTTCACGCCAATACCAATACATGCCCACACCTCACTAGCCATCCCTCAGATTCTCATTTTTTTGATTCTTTTTGAAGGCGGTTCCTGTTCCTAGTTCTCTCTTCTTCTTCCCCTTCCCAATCATCCTTCTCACTCCCCCTCAGTCTGCTCCCATCACCTCTCTCTGTCTCCTGTGTCTCTCAATCAATATCCCATCAGTCCAGTTTTCATTCATCATGTTCTTCAGTCCTCCTGTCCTCCAACCTCTCCACACCCAACCATCCAAACATTCATTCTTTCACTGGGTCTTCACCCACTTTCCTTGTATCCGGGTCTGTTTATACCTGTTTATAACGTCCCTCTCCCACTTCCACAGTGACATCACACGCACCGCGCCGCGCTCCCTCCCATCTCCTCCTGTTCCTCTGTTGCCGCTCAGGTGCCGCCCATCACGTCGAAACGCCTCCTCTCTCCACTCCGTCCATGTGTCGTGAAGCTGATGACGTCTTCTCCCCTCGCGTCCATTCAATCTCTTCATCATCATTTCTTCTTCTCTCCTCTTGTTTGATCGGATCCAGTGTCTCTCGTACTGTGGTCCTTCCTTGGGCTGCATTTTGGTCTGGGTCTGGGTCTGGGAGCCCTTCTCGCGGCAAGTTTTCTGCAGCTGAGCGCGTCCGTCTTGTATTGCCGACTGGCGGCTGAGTACAACATGTCGGCGCCTATAAAACAAGAAATGACAGATACAGACAACAAGATTTGGAGCCAGGAGGCCGAGGTGGCATTACTAGAAGAAGTTAGGCAGCATAGATACTTGTGGGACCCACAAGATAAGCCGTATGAGAAGCTGAGTCTACGCAAAACAACTTTTGAGAGTGGCAGCAACATCCGAGAAATGTTTATCTCTGCGAGATATCGAAAGAGGTAAGGAACGATTATTTTCGTGTATTATATAATCACACTATGTAATGCCTGGGGGTTGCGATGGCATGTTCCTCCCTTCTCCTTTGTTGTTAAATGCAACAATGAACAATGCAATCAATCAATACTACTGAAGGTAAAACTCATTTACTTAAAGTATTTCTACAATATTAGGCTAATGGACCAAACTCATTGTGGTTTTAATATATGGTAGTAGCCTTTTGGGGTGTCTGGGATGAATTCATGCCCTTGCATTTACTAGCAGTTTACGTCTTGATGCTCCCGGCGGCTCCTCCCACGTGTGAACGTACTTGCTCCCGAGAGCACCCAGCTGGTCTAGCCGCTAGATCGTCGCGGCTGTATTGCCGGCCAGGAATTGCCAGATGTAAAGCCACCTTTACAGCATATTCGATCATACAAGAATGAACATGTAGTAAAAATCTGGGCGAGTTGGCAACACTTCCCGCCTGGTGCCTGGCTGTGCCCCGCGGGGCGCGGGTGGAGCCATTGCTCCCCGCCCCCCTGCTCGCTCCTCCCGGAGTCTTCCAGAGGCCCATAGACCCCGGGAGAAGCTTCCAGCACAACAGTATTATAGCGTGCACCGTCCGTACTCTCAGGCGCTTTCGGCTCTCACAACTACCATTTCCAAAGGGCACACTGAAGATTAGTAAAGTTTTCACGAATGTTTTTCACGCTCATGGTGCAGAAACCTTGTCAAACTATCAATGGGCTCATAAAACTACCGATGGATATACTCACATATCCTCTACGAAACCTTCATCAAGTGTGGGTGTACGTGTAAGCCTCGAAATGTAAAAAAAAAGAAAAAAATAGGCCTTGGCCTTCGTGTTTAACAGTCGTTTTGACTGCACTTGTGTTTGAACGTTAGTGAAGTAACCCATACCCGTAACTACACCTACACGTGGCACCACTTTCAACACTGAAGAGCTAAATGAGGGAGCACGGTGGTCTGGTGGTGGGTTAGAGCAGTGGTTCCCAACCTTTTCAAAGCCACGGACCAGTCGAGCAAATGAAGAAAAAAATTGTGGACCAGTGCCATAGGCATAGATTCAAGCATCCACTGACATTTCAATAGTCCAAATACATATTTCATTTTTTCAGCAATTTAAAATTCAGTAAGACAATACCATGTAATGTAATGTTTCACATTATACAGAGTAAAGTGATTATTAAGGCTAAATTATTCAAATGGACGCCATGAGGGAAAAAAAATACACTAACTACAGCACTTGGTACTACAGTAGACATGGACAAGACTAGCTGTCATGGTAATAGATTCATGTACCAATTGCAAGGTCTATCTATTACCTCTTGAAATTCGTTAAATAATAACTGGATCCTTTGGAAATTACGGTCCCTCGTTCCACTTCGAACTGCTGAATGCTGGAGCAATTCGGTGCAGTGTGCACATTTCCCATCATTACAGTATACATAACTACCATATTTTTTTAAGGAGTAGTATGCATCATGTGACAAAAACGTTTGAGTACCACTCAGCTTTTTTTTTTTTTTTTTTTTACATATAAGGAGACAGTTCAAGGGCTCAAAGAAAAAAAGAAAAAAAAAGCCCGCTACTCACTGCTCCGGAACAGAGGTCAAAGGAGTGTCCTAAAAGAGAGGTCAATTTCGGGAGGAGGGGTGTCCTGACACCCTCCTCTTAAAAGGGTTCAAGTCGTAGGCAGAAGGAAATACAGATGAAGGAAGATTGTTCCAGAGTTTACCAGCGTGAGGGATGAAAGAGTGAAGATGCTGGTTGACTCTTGCATAAGGGGTTTGGACAGTATAGGGATGAGAATGAGTAGAAAGTCGTGTGCAGCGGGGCCACGGGAGGAGGGGAGTCATGCAGTTAGCAAGTTCAGAAGAGCAGTCAGCATGAAAATATCGATAGAAGATAGAAAGAGAGGCAACATGGCGGCGGAATTTGAGAGGTAGAAGACTATCAGTATGAGGAGGAGAGCTGATGAGACGAAGAGCCTTTGACTCCACTCTGTCAAGGAGAGCTGTGTGAGTGGACCCCCCCACACATGAGATGCATACTCCATGCGAGGGCGGACAAGGCCCCTGTAAATGGATAGCAACTGTGCGGGGGAGAAGAACTGGCGGAGACGGTACAGAACGCCCAGCCTTGAGGAAGCTGATTTAGTAAGAGATGAGATATGAAGATTCCAGTTGAGATTTTGAGTTGAGGATAGACCGAGGATGTTTAGTGTTGAGGAAGGTAATAGCTGAGTGTTATCAAAGAATAGGGTATAGTTGTTTGGAAGATTGTGTCGAGTGGATAGGTGGAGAAACTGCGTTTTTGAGGCGTTGAAGGACACCAGGTTCCTCTTGCCCCAATCGGAAATAATAGTAAGGTCAGAGGCTAAGCGTTCTGTTGCCTCCAGCCTTGAACCGTTAAGTTCCTGTAGGGTGGATCTTCTATTAAAAGAAGTTGAGTAATGTAGAGTGGAGTCATCGGCGTAAGAATGGATAGGACAGTTCGTTTTGGAAAGAAGATCATCAATGAACAACAGAGAGTGGGAGATAAGACAGAACCCTGTGGGACACCACTGTTAATAGGTTTAGGGGAAGAACAGTGACCGTCTACCACAGCAGAAATAGAACGGTCAGAAAGGAAACTGGAGATAAAGGTACAGAGAGAAGGATAGAAACCGTGGGAGGGTAGTTTGGAAAGCAAAGATTTGTGCCAGACCCTATCAAAAGCTTTTGATATGTCCAGCGCAATAGCAAAGGTTTCACCGAAACGGCTGAGAGAGGATGACCAGGAGTCAGTTAGGAAGGCAAGGAGATCACCAGTAGAACGCCCCTTGCGGAACCCATACTGGCGATCAGATAGAAGGTCAGAAGTGGAAAGGTGCTAGACTATGGATACTTGCTAGTTGGCTAAAGAGCCCTCTGTTTCACCAACCTGAGCTAACAAACAATGTGAAGGCAGCGGCAGTCTCCCGCATTACTCACCTGCAGTTACAGCAAGAGCAGGAAGTAACTCTTCCTCCGCCTGCTCTTGCCTTGAAGGCTGCAGCGATCATTATCTTGGTCCCCTTACTATGTGAAAAAAGCTGCTTATATCCATAGCCTCAGTCTCAGGTCTTGCTCGCTACTACCAATCAACAAGCTCTCTCGCTCACACGTGCGCGGGCCGGGATATGCACCTTGGCTGGCGCTTGGCTCCACTGCCTGACTGATGGCCGACTCGACTGGCTAGTGGCCGTGAATACGTGATAGGAACGTGAACCGGTCGGGAACAAACCGTATGATCTCCGTATGAGATCTATGAAATCTAATTTCAATTACTAACAGCTTACCAAGAATGGACCGTATTGGTTATACAGGCAGCGCCACATGTGGCCACTCAACTCAAAGTTGTCCTTTCCATAGAGGTCACGTTATAGACTATGCGTCTGAGGCTGTCTCCGGGATACACGGCCATGGTGCCGCCATCGCTCCAAGCCGATGATTGCACACACTTCACTCCTACCAGATTTCAGTTTTTCTCCATGTCAAATAGTAGAGTCAGGAAATCGGGTAGGAGTAAAATGTGTGCAGTCGTTAGGTTGGAGCGGTGGAGGCACCAAGACCCTGTATCCTGGAGGCAGCCTCAGACACACTCTAGTACAGTGGAAAGTTTACGTACTGCTTTGACAGTTCACCGACTGGCCACGTGTGGCGCTGCCTGTATAGCCAATACGTCCCATTAACATTTTGTATTGGCCTGGCAGGGGCTATTTTTGTTTTTTTCGGGGGGGGAGGGGTATTTCGTTGGGGATATATAACTCTGAAGACATTCAGATATTATAAGGAAGAAGGGCTAGCCCCCAAGCCTAACTGCCACTGGTGTGTGTGGGTGTGTGTGTGTGTGTGTGTGTGTGTGTGTGATCCTGTGGCTGATCACGTGCTGGACTCATATTACCCAGCAGGTACCCTCCCGTTGCTCTTTATCGTCAGTTTGCCGTCAGTCTATCACACACCACACCACCCATCTCCCCTTGCTCAAGGGGACAGGGGGGACAGTATACTTAGTCAACGCAAAGAATCCGGCCTGAGCAGGCCAGGAACCCGCCGCTCAGACCGGCCGTGAAGTCTGGCAGTCTGCGCTCTAACCGCTCTAACCAGTTGTGGTATTGTGTGTGTGTGTGTGTGTGTGTGTGTGTGTGTGTGTGTGTACCTAGTTGTATTTTAGTTGTAGTTTTACAGGGCCTGGGCTTTACGCTCGTGTGGTCCCGTCTCCGTATCTACATTTATCCAATTTTTCCTTAAAGCTTTGCACACTCCTCGCCGATACTACATCCTCACTTACTATAGTAGTCTGTTCCAAACCTCTATATTTTTTTGCGGGAAGCTATATTTCTTTGACTCTCAAGCATCTTCCCTTCCTCAGTTTTTTACTATGTCCTCTTGTGTTCCTGGTGGTAATTTCTTCTTTTAGTAATAACTCTTCGTTGTCTACTACTTCCATTTTGATCAATACTTTGTAGATTTGTATTAGGTCTCCCCTTTCTCTTCTTTGTTCTAGTGTTGCTAAGTCCATTTCTTTTAGTCTTTCCTCGTATGTCAATCCCTCCAGCTCTGGAACCATTTTTGTTGCCATCCTTAATTTGTATTCTTTCTAGTTTCTTTGTGTGTTTCTTCTTATGGGGAGACCACACTGCCTCTGCATATTCTAACTTTGGTCTGATCATAGTGGTAATTAATTTTTTCATCATATCCTTATCCATGTAGTGAAATGCTATTCCTATATTTCTCACCATGCTATACGTATCACCGAATATTCGATTAACATGACTCTCTGGCTGTTTATTATCTTGCATTATTACTCCCAGATCTCTCTCTTCATGTACTTTCTTTAATGTTTCACCATCTCCCATTTTATATGTCCATTTTGGTCTTCCTTCACTTTTTCCCATTTCCATAACATGACATTTCTTCACATTGAATTTCATCTCCCATTCCATACTCCATTTCCAAGTCTTGTTTAGGTCTTCTTGCAGAATTTCGCAGTCTTTACTGTTTCTTATATGTCTTAGCAGCTTTGCATCGTCTGCAAACAGGCTCATATAACTATTTACTCCCTCTGGCATGTCATTAATATATACTAGGAAAAGTATTGGTGCCAATACCAATCCCTGAGGCACTCCACTCTCTACAGTTTTCCATTCCGCACTGTTCTCATCTCTCTTCCCCTTAGATAACATTCCATCCAGTTCTTCATTTTCCCTTTCAACCCTCCTTTATTTTTTAGTTTCCATAGCAGTCTTGTATGTGGAACTTTGTCGAACGCCTTCTTCAGGTCTGAGAAGACGCAATCAACCCATCCGTCCCTTTCCTGTATTTTATCTGTCACTCTTGAGTAAAAGCTCAGTAAGTTTGTCACACATGAGTGCCCTTTTCTAAATCCATACTGTTTACTTGTGATTAAATTTTGCTCCTGTAGAAATTGTGTCCATTGTTTCTTTATCACTTTCTCACATATTTTACATACTACACTGGTCAATGATAAGGGTCTGTAGTTCAGGGGTTCTTCCTTCCTTCCACTTTTGAATATGGGGACCACTTCGGCCCTCCACCACTCCATAGGCACTGTACCAGTTGTTATTGAGCATTTAATGATGTCATATATCGGTCTAACCAGCTCATTTCTGCATTCTTTCAATATATACCCTGAGACTCCATCCGGTCCTACAGCTTTTCTCTCTTCCAGCTCCCCCTACAACTCATATATCTCCTCTTTATTTACTGTAACTTCTTCCATATGAACATTTATCTTGTTTTCTTGGGACTCATTAAATATTGATTCATTAGTAAAAACTTGCTGGAACTTTTTGTTTAGTAACTCCGCCATGTCTTTAGGTTCATCGATTGTCAATTTTTTCTCTTGGTTTAATCTTACCATTTATGAATCTATAAAATAGTTTAAGTTGTTCCTTGCATTTTTCCACAATATCCTTTTCATATCCCTTTTCTACTTCCTTCCTTATTTTCACGTATTCATTTCTCGCTACCTTAAAATCTTCTTTATTCCTTTGGTTTTTATTTCTTTTTAATCTTTTCCATGCTTTGTCTCTTTTTTTTCTTTTGCCTTAGCACACCTTGCATTAAACCAGTCCTTTTTTCCCTTTTCTTTAGGTTTGTATTTTGGTACAAACTTCTTAACCCCTGTTTTATATGCCTCCATAAAAATATCATACTTTTCTTGCACTTCCCTTGTTCCCATTAGCTCATCCCAGTCCAGCTCTCCATAATATTTCCTAAGATTTTCCACGTCTGCTTTCCTATAGTTTAGCCTGTTTCTTTCATGTGATTCATCCTCTTCACTTCCTTCCTCCTCCGTTTCTATCTCTATGATTACGTGGTCACTCTTTCCCAGAGGGCATCTGTACCTTAATTCATCCTTCAAGTGTATTCCTCTTGTTAACACCAGGTCTAGTCTCGCCAGTTCATTGTCACTTCTGTATCTTGTGTTTTCCTTCACCCTTTGCATCATCAAGTTTTCCATCATCAATCTTAACAATCTTTCCCCCAATGCCATATCTCCACCACCGCTTTCAAACATCTCCCAATCTACCTCTTTACAATTAAAATCACTAATTAATAGTACTCTTTTGTTTGCCTTGAGTATTCTACTTACACTCTGAATGGTATCTTCAATCATGATTTCATGTTCTTTGCTCCATGAGTTTGTTCTAGGTGGTACATACGCTGTTGTGATCGTCATCCTTTCTCTGTTTTTGTTCTCCAAATTTACACTCACTATTTCTGCCTTTCCTTCTCCATATACTACTGTTTTTACTAATAACTCCTTCTTTGTCATTATCATCACTCCTCCACCACCTCTGCCCACTCTCTCTTTCCTCCATACATTGTATTTTTTATCAAACACTCTTTGGACGTCTTCATTTAATTTAGTTTCTGTTAGGCATACTATCATTGGCTCCTTCTTCTGTAGGTAGTCTTGCAATTCCAGTTTACTAGATGTATGTGTATGTGTGTGTGTGTGTGTGTGTGTGTGTTACTGTAAATTAGTGAAGGATACACATGAGGCCAATGGAAAATAGGGATATAGATATCATTTTGCTAATAATATACATTGAATACACCCAACTGTGTGTATACATATCATGGTGAGCTCCACGGCAGGACAGGGAATGTTTCTTGTGCTGTAGTGAGGCAGGAGATTGCTTGCCATTTTTTCCTTTAACCACAGCTGCCAGATAGCTCCAGCAAAAAGAAGGCAGTTAGTAAGTCCTCCCTGCCCTTCACAGCCTCTCCCTTGTCAAGACTTATGAATGCCTAGTTGTAGCACCCTTAGTAAGTGGAACCTTGTGGTCCCAAGCTAATTCTCTGAAGGATCTTGGAGCAGGTTAGATCCCCAGGGGTGTTGTATGCATTCCCCACTGACCTGTGGACAAGCCCCATCACTTCACCAATCCAACCCTGGAAGGCGGAGATTGTAGCTGCAGTAGGCAATCCACCAAGGAGAGGGACAACAGAACTGGTGGGGCTCGTTAGCCATGGTTGACAATCCACCTATGAGTGGGGCAACTCCTACTACAAACCCGCCCAGCAGGTGGAGTTCGTAGCCATGGTAGGCAGTTACCCTAGGGCAGCATCGCAACCTTTTCCAAACTCTGCAGCCACCGTAGTCAGAGCTAGACAGCCCAGTACCTCCTAACTCTGGCTAACATCTACATAACTACAGGATTACCATGTAAGGACATGCATCAATAAAGCTTAGAAATGCAGACCTGTTACCAAAGTGTGGAATGTTCAGGCAAACTGAGCCCTTTTCATCACCATACTAAAATGTACTAAAAGTTTAAAATAATATCAAAGTTTGCCAAATAAAGTTGTAAAGTTGTCAAAAAGTATTCCTTTGATACTTATATATCCCTTACAGGGAATATTGACACTGTGATGCAATGTACGCACCTTTTTCCGGCACCTTCTCAAATTGATTTCAGAACCCCCCGAGGGTGCTAGCACCCCAGGTAAAGAAACATTGACCTAGACTTTCAGTTGAAAATTGGGGTAGCCAATCAGGAAGGGTACCTGAGGTACAAAAAAATGCTACATACATACAATATGACCGACAGCAACAAAGTCAATGTGGCCCTCCGTCCTTGGCAGGTCTTGAATGGCCAGAAGGTGCTAAGAATCTCCATGTGTACTGATACAGCCAATGAAGCAGTGAAGGTGGCAACAGTGAACATGGGAACAATGTGAGGCAGGAGTAGAGAAGTTTTGGAGATACTGACGAGAAGAGCTGATGTGTATTACTGGCATGAAGTGCAGTACAAGGCACAAGGATGTACATCATTTGGAAGTGACAAGAACACATACTGGTTCTGGTACAGCAGGAATGACACTGGACTCAGTGGAGTAGAAATTCTGATTTGATATGAGTTGTCATAAAATGTAAAAGAAGTGGAAAGATATAATAACAGGACAATGATCCTTAAGTTGGTACTTGGAGAATCAGTACAACACCATACAACAACAACATATTTTCAGTTTATGACCAAGTTGAAAGAACAACACATGAAAAGCAAGAATTTGCGGAAAAGCTGAAGGATGTAGTGGCAGGAGTTTATAGATCAGATGGGTTGACAACTGAAGGAAACTTAAATGGACATATTAGGAGAGAGAAAATATGATTTGAGGATGCCATGGATATGGTGACAAATAACAAGGGAGAGAGGGTGCTAGAATTTTGTTAGAGGCATGGCTTAAGGATATTAAACACCTATTTCAAAAAGATCAGGGAAAAGCAAATGATATACAAAAGTGGTGGAGTAGAGACACAGTTAGACTTGCAGATGTGCGAGTCATAGACAGTAAGGCTATGCCCAGAGAGGCTTAATTCAACTTAGGATGGTGTGGGTAGAAACTGAAAAAAAAGAGGATAAAGAGAAATAAAACTGTGGAAGTTGAAAGAAAACAACAAGAGACAGGAGTTTAAAGAAAATTTAGCAACAAAAATGGAAGGAGAGGGAAACTGACAGCATTTACAGGAAAGCATACTGAAAGCTGAAGAGGTGTGTGGATTAACAGCTGGAAGAAGAGCTACAAAAAGGAAGACGATGGTATAATGCAGAGGCACAACAAAATTATAGAGAAAAGAATTGCATTCAAACAGTGGCAGTAATCAAGAAAAGAGCTGGATAGAGGAGTGTACATATAAAGGAAAGACCAAAGAAACTAGAAGGCAAGTGGCAGCAACAAAGAAACACACACAGGAGACATGGAGTAAGAACTTGAACACAGCGGAAGGGAGGCAGAAGATGATTTGAGTAGCTTAGCAGATGAGAAAAGACAAAAAGGATAAACAAGAAGCTATATAAAGGACGAAAATGGAGTAATCAAAGTAACAGAGAGGGAAGTGAGAAAGAGAGAAAAGAACATTTTGAAAGACAGGAGGAGGTTGAAAAGGTGGAAAGCCCAATTAAAAATGTAGAAGAGAAAGAGGTGGAAAGAGTAGTGGAGTAGATGAAAGATGGAAAGGTACTAGGTCCATCGAGTTTAAGTAGTGAGGTTAGCCAGAAGGACAGGTATCAGGAAACTAACTAGATTTTTTAAAAAGATTATGAGGGAGGAAAAAAGTCAAGAAGAATGGAAGGATAGTTTCACCTTACTGTTGTTTAAAGGAGAAAAGTCAAGAAGAATGGAAGGATAGTTTCACCTTACTGTTGTTTAAAGGAGAAAAGTAAAAAAGAATGGAAGGATAGTTTCACCTTACTGTTGTTTAAAGGAGAAAAGTAAAAAAGAATGGAAGGATAGTTTCACCTTACTGTTGTTTAAAGGAGAAAAGTAAAAAAGAATGGAAGGATAGTTTCACCTTACTGTTGTTTAAAGGAGAAAACTCAAGAAGAATGGAAGGATAGTTTCTCCTTACTGTTGTTTAAAGGAGAAAAGTCAAGAAGAATGGAAGGATAGTTTCTCCTTACCACTGTTTAAAGGAGAAAAGTCAAGAAGAATGGGAGGATAGTTTCTCCTTACTGTTGTTTAAAGGAGAAAAGTAAAAAAGAATGGAAGGATAGTTTCACCTTACTGTTGTTTAAAGGAGAAAAGTAAAAAAGAATGGAAGGATAGTTTCACCTTACTGTTGTTTAAAGGAGAAAAGTCAAGAAGAATGGAAGGATAGTTTCACCTTACTGTTGTTTAAAGGAGAAAAGTCAAGAAGAATGGAAGGATAGTTTCTCCTTACTGTTGTTTAAAGGAGAAAAGTCAAGAAGAATGGAAGGATAGTTTCTCCTTACTGTTGTTTAAAGGAGAAAAGTCAAGAAGAATGGGAGGATAGTTTCTCCTTACCACTGTTTAATGGTGTGGCAGGTACAGGGGTTTGAGGCTCTTAGAACATGGAATGAAAATTAGGGCGGTGTTGTATGAATGGCTCAAGAAAAGCACAAGAGGTTTGAGGGTGAAAATGGCTAAAACAAAAATATACACATGGGAAGGTTTCCCTGTTGAGTATGAGGTGGTGCAGTGCAAGTAAATTCTAATCTTTGCACTGAATGTGACAAGTGGTGCCATAAAAGATGACTGGGACTGGGAGACTTAAATAAAGTGGTAGATTTGTGCTGTCCTGCATGTGTCAGAAGATAAAGAAACAGAAACTATAGAAGTAGATGGTGCTGTAATAAAAGAAATTAAACAGTTTTGCTGTCTTGGCAATATGTTAGAGAGTGAGGGTGGAGTGGAGAACACAGGCAGCAACAACATGGAGGAAGTGGAGAGACGAATGCTGATGAATAGGAGCATTCCACTGAAAAACAGAGGAAAAGTATTTGAAGCATGTATCAGATCAGTATTGCAATATGGCTCTCAGACATGGATTCTAACAAAAAAGTTAGAGGATGTGTTGGTTGGCTGTGATCTATGAATGTTGAGGTATATGGCTGAGATCACATGGAGAGATGGAGAGTCAAGGGAAGAGGTGGCAAGATGTGGATTGACGGAGCTGAGTACTGTGCTGAGTATGGAAACTGAGGTGGTTTGGGCATATGAAAAGGAGGAGGGATGGTGAGGCAGTGAGGAGAGCTGTTCGGGTGGAAGAGCCAGGCAGACCTAAGAAGACATTGATGCAATGAGTTGAAGAGGATTTGGAAGCATTGTTCACTGGACAAAGGCAATGAACAGAATTTGTTGGAAGCATATCATCAATCATCTACCTTATCAAGTAATTATGGGAAAACCTGATGTTCAACAAAAGGTGGTGATGATGATGATGATGGCACATGAGTATATTTGTCTCCTCATAGATCATTGTAAGTATGGTAGTCACTGAAGCAGTCTCCAATGCACAGGGCAGTGTTGCACCCATAACACTTCATTTTGACACGAGTGCGCTTTCTGGGGCGTCTCGTCGTGTGTTTGCACACATAGCACTCCAGGCGCCTCCTCTTCCCCTTCACCATATCCGTGTGAATGAGGTAGTGCACAAAGCCTTCTACGATTCGATCTGGCTGAGGGGACTGGCAGGGATCCTTAGTTTTGGTGGTGTGCCGGCTGCAATCTTGAAGAAGCTGGAAGCCCACATTATATATAAATTTCCGCAATTTTGGCCTCTTGTTAGGGCTCAATTCATGCTTAATTGTCCAGAAATTGTAGGCATTGACCATAGTTATGTCCATCATGTGGAAAAAGAACTTGCAGTACCACATGGTAGACTTTCTCAAACAGTCAAGGCTACTAATCTGGCAGTCAGACTTGACCATCAAGCGTATATTTTTGCTGTAGTCTGTCATCTCATCTGACTTCATGAATGCCTTCTTAGTTCTGAAGTTTTTTTTTCTGCATCTGTTTTGCTGGGCCTCTTCATTGTTTTCTTGATCTGTGTCATCTGAAGTCAGACTGTCACTGCAGGTCTTCTGTCCACACAACTTTGAAATGATCCTCCCCCTGTTCGTCTCTCCAGTTCCATGTAACCCTGTGCTGTTGTCATGTAGGAACTGATACAGAGCAGGGCTGATATACAAATTGCCAGTGTAAAGGATATGACCCTTACCCAAGTATGGCGCCATCATCTTCTTGACGATGGCACCAGACATGCCGAAAGGGTCCTTCTTGCTGACCTTTGGTATATCAGCATCTGTGCCTGTGTATAACATCATATCAAACACGGTTCCTGATTCACAGTCACACAGTAAGAAAAGCTTAGTGCCAGTGAGATATCTCTTGGAAGGGAAATAATGTTTGAAGACGAGGCGTCCTTTGTATGAAGGTGTTAAGTTGCTGATTATCATCTTCTGAGAGGGAGAGAAATATTTCTTGAACCGTGCAGGGAACATAGGAAATATTTCTCTCACCTGCCAGATATGGTCATTGGGGCTGTAGTTTTCTATGTCTGTAAAGAACAAAAAACTCAACAGCACTATAAACCTATCCCAAGTCATGTACTTTCTGAATGGAGTATTCATGATGTCATCACGCCAGTAATGATGGAGAATAGGCATTTTGCAAAGTGGCATTACCATCATCAAGGCGAAAAAAACCATGAGCTCCCTCGGTGTTGTGTCAACCCACTGCATCATCCTGGACTTAGGAGATATAAAATCCGTGTTCTGAGACACCCAGCAGTAAAATTTGTTGGTTTTCTCAGCAATGAATGACAACACCTCATCATCCAGGAAGGCACAGAAGAAGTCACTCTCCCTTGCCTCATCATTGCAGGGCCAGTCTTTAGTTATGCCACTCCTGTCACTCTGAAACTTGTGCAGGTGTGGTACAAAATCCAACCCCTCCGACGGGGCAAACGAGGAGCCCGAAGGCCCATGCAAGGGAGCTTGGCCCTCATCATCATACTTGCCTTCAAACAGATTACCATCTTTGGCAGTGTTAAGAGGATCCTCCTCATCACTGCTGGATGAAGACCCGTCATTGCTGTCATCTGGCCATCCAAAGACACCAATGTCAATGTCTGAGTCACTACCACTGTCACCGTCATCTCTGTCTGCAGGAAACAGCAGGTTGAAATATTGTGAAGCAGTTACTGTCTGGTTTGGGCGTGGACATATGGTGGGTGTGTTGCCTGAGGTACTGGGTAGAGGGTCAGCAGGAGGTGAGGGGACAGGTGCAGCTACACTGTCACGAGTGCTGTGGTGTTGCAGTGGCTGCAAACTTGGGCGTGGCGAAGCCGCAAAGATGGTGCCTGCAGAAAGAATGGTTGTTACACAGGATGATAAACAGCAAAAGACATGTTGGGCCTTATTATAATGTTTAGTGATATAATGGCACTTTCTTGTGAAGGAAGAGCAGCAACAGATCCATGTTCATTTACTATTCTGCCAAGGTGATACATTGTTATCTATTTACTTGTGAGGAAAAATTGCAGGAGCTGAAAGTTCTACCTCTCTGAACATCACTAGGTCTTTGCATAAAGAAATGCCACATTTTCACAAGAATAAGAGATCAAGAATGCAAGGGATATATACATATGTAAATTACTTATTATCCCTCCATCAGCTAAACTATGTTATAAAAATATTGTTGTGCTAAATCATACAAGTATTACAACATAAAGTAAAAAATAAAATAACACTATAAATAACAATAAAAGAATTACATATATGATAATGCCTTGCTGCTCTAAACATGAGAGACCAATGCAGACCTAAAGTAGTTTTCTGTCTTCACTCACTGCCTCACAACATGCACATCACCCAAAAGAATGTACACACACACACTCCCTTCCTTCCTTCTCCACAACAGCCATAGCATCTCCCCTCCTAGACACACATGCACACTTACAATCATTCACAAATGGTTTCTACCTATAGACTACATATCTTAATATTATGTTTTAATATAGTTATTTTTACAATGAGAAACAAAAATGTGTTTACAATAAACACTTTAGTCAATCACGGATGTCCGTTCTTTCAAACATGTATCACAGAAAACATCAGCTGACCGGGCTGCATATTCCCGAAGTCTCTTATGGTTCGGCATAAGGAGAAATTAGGACCAATCAGCAAGCACAATGAGCGCAAGGGTGCTTGGGGGGTCTGGCCAGGCCAGAATTGATGGGTAACCAAGCCACTGTGCGCGTGACTTTTATTTTACTTTTATCCTTGCCGTTTTTTTAGATTTAATACTATAGTGATTATTTTTAAGATCCAGAATTGGAAATGGAGAGAAGCTTTCTTTCTTCTCCTTTTCCTTTGCTTCTACATATTAGGGACATCTTAATATACAGACGATGTTACTACCACTGTGCGGTGTTATCAGATGTGACGGGATTATCACTATATGGATATGGATTAAGCGGTTAGAGGGTGTGTATTTACCTATTTGTATTTACCTATTTGTAGTCTACCAGGCCTGAGCTAAGCTCTAATAGTCCCGTCTCCATATCTACATTCATCCAGCCTTTCCTTCATTTGTTGGACACTGCTCACCTCCACCACCTCTTCCCGCAAGCTGTTCCATGTTCTATGTGGAAAACTATACTTTTTCAAGTCACTCAAACAGGTTCCTTTATTAAGTTTCTTTCCATGTCCTCTCAGCCCCTGTGTTCTCACAGTTGAGAAGAGATCATCTTTATCCACCTCATTAAACTTATTTACCAACTTATACAGCGTGTTCAGATCTCCTCTCTCCCTTATTTGTTCCAGTGTCATCAAGTCCACCTCCTTCAATCTGTCTTCATATGTCATATTTGAGAGTTCTGGGACCATTTTAGTTGCAATTCTCTGTATCCTTTCCAACTTTCTGATATCCTTCTTTTTGTGAGGCGACCGTACAACTGCAGCATATTCAAGTTTTGGTCTTATCAATGATATTATTTTTTTCATCATTTCTTTGTCCATAAAATGGAATGATACCCTTATATTTTGCAACATCCTGTAGGTTTCTCCAAATAGCTTGTGTATGTGCTTTTCTGGGGATAGTGTGTCTTGCATCGTTACTCCCAAATCTTTTTCTTCATGTATTACCTTTAAGTTTTTTTCTCCCATCTTATATGTTTTCTTCGGTCTTTTTTACTTTTCCCCATTTCCATAACACGGCACTTGTTTGCATTAAATTCCATCTCCCATAACTGGCTCCAACTATACACTTTATCCAGGTCTTCTTGCAGTTTTTCAGTCTTCGTCCGTCCTCATTTTTCTTATTAACTTTGCATCGTCTGCAAAAAGGCTCATATAACTTTTTATACCCTTCAGCATATCATTTATATATATTATGAACATTATTGGTGTCAGAACTGACCCTTGAGGAACTCCACTCTCTACTCTCCTCCAATTTGATTTTTCTTCCCTAATCACCGTCCTAATTTCTCTTCCTGTTAAGTAATCCTTCATCCACCCGATAACCTTTCCACCCATTCCTCCCCACTGCTGTAGTTTCCAAATTAACCTTTTGTGCGGAACCTTGTCAAAAGCTTTTTTCAAATCGAGATATACACAATTAGCCCATCCTTCTCTCTCTTGCACCACGTCTATTGCTCTTGAGTAGAAAGAGTAAGTTGGGGACACACGATTTTCCTTTTCTAAATCCAAACCGTCCCTTATTTATCATGTTTTCCTTTTCTAAATCTTTGACCCATTGTTTTTTTTATCATACTTTCACAAATCTTGCACATTACACTTGTCAAAGAGACTGGTCTTAAATAAATTGGTACAATGTTCACTCTCTTCCACTCTAAGGGCACTTTTCCTGTATTTATAGAGCATGTTATTGTCATAAAGTGGCTCCAATAATTCATTTCTACACTCTTTTAGCACTTGACCTGAGATTTCATCCGGTCCCATAGCTTTCCTTCTATCTAAGGTTTTCATCAGCTGTATCAGTTCCCCTTTATCAACCTTTACATGATTCAGTTTCCCTTCATTGCAATTTTTGAGACCCCAGTCAAAGTCGATTTCTTTCACAAACACTTTATGAAAAATTTTATTTAATATTTCTGCAATTTCTTTGTAAATTTTTGTAGAATACATTTTTTTCCTTAAGCCTTCCACTTCTTCATTTCTTTTTAACTTCCCATTTACTAATTTATAAAACATTTTTGGTTCTTCTTTACATTTAAAAACTATTTTTCTTTCAAATTTAGCTTCCTCCTCTCTCCTTATTTTCACGTAATCATTTCTGGCTTCTTTAGATTTGTCCCTATTGTTCTTATTTGGTCTTTTCTTTAAATTCCTCCATGCCTTATTTCTTTTTCTTCTTGCTGTCTCACAACTCCATCCAAACAATGTCTTCTCTCCTTTAGTTTTTTCTATGTAGTATGGAACATATATCTCTATTCCTCTGTTGTAAGTATTCAGAAAAAAGTCATATTTCTCTTGAATATTAGTACTCCTCTTCATGTCAGTCCAGTCTACCCCACCAAAGAAAGTCAAGTCCAACGTACTCTGTCTTTGCGTAGTTTTTCCTTTTTTCCTTATAAGCCTCATCTCAATATTAACATCCTTCTAAAGTTTTCATCTCCAATAGTTCAATGTCGCTCTTTCCTAAGGGGCACTCATGACTGACTCCTTTATCTAACTCCACATGTTTTTTTGTGTGTCTAGTCTTGATAGTTGGTCATCCCTTCCCAATCTTGTTACTCCTTGCACCCACTGTGTCATCAGGTTATCTGTTACCAGCTTCAATAGTTTACTTCCCCAAGTATTTTAACCACCCTCCATTGCATAATCTTCCCATTTCACCTTTTGGCAATTGAAATCTCCTGTTAATATTATCTTTTCATTATTTTTTATTTTTTCTGTCAGTGCCCGTATTGTATCTTCCAGCATAGCGTTATATCTTACTTCATTCCAACTTTTGGTTTTAGGGGGGACATAAGCTGTTATTATGTTATTCTTCTCTCCACCTTTTACCAGGACCTGCACCAGTACCTGCACACGAGTGTGTGTCTTTGTGTGTGTGTGTGTGTGTGTGTGTGTGTGTGTGTGTGTGTGTGAGTGTATTTACCTAGTTGTAGTTTTACAGGGCCTGGGCTTACGCTCGTGTGGTCCCGTCTCCATATCTGTATTTGTCCAGCTTTTCCTTAAAGTTGTGCACACACTTTGCTGATACTACATCCTCACTTAGTCTGTTCCAAACCTTTATGTTTCTTTGCGGGAAGCTATATTTCTTTATGTCTCTTAAGCATCTTCCTTTCCTCAATTTTTTACCATGTCCTCGTGTGTTGTTGGTGTTTCTTCCTTCTCTTAGCAGTAACTCCTGATTGTCTATATGGGTAATGTTAGTTCTGAATATAGGCACCTTGCCTGGGGCAACACTAATCCTGCGGTGTCAGCAGTTTTGACCATTGTGGCCCCTCAGAGGCTGGCAGTGCCTCAAGGGCCAGTTCACCCCATCTCTGAATCGCGTACGCACGTACTTGTTCTTTCTCTGTTACTTTCCATAGAATATACGGACTTTAGTTTATTCAGTGTTTGTCTATCCCATGGTTACAAGTGTCGACAAGTACCTGATCAACATGGCGCAGTGAGTAGGATTCTGTGGAAAGAGAAATAGTGAAAAGCAGTGTACAAGCCGGTTGGCGTAACGGCCGCCCGCATTCCGTGCGTGCCCTTATTGACCTGTGCCGGTGAGTGAGGCCCAGGGCCACACCCACCCGTGAACTCCACTTATTGCTGTATGGTTATTTACGATTTATATGCGGTTCAAGCTGTCGAGGCGCTGCCCCTATATATCGTTGAAATAACGCAGTATTAAGTGTACATATGGGCAACCGCAGTGTTCGGAACACCAGGAGTAATGCCACCGCCACCTCACCTGCCACCCCCGCTACCTCGCCCCTGATGGATGAACCATCGGAGCCCGCGCAGCCCGAGGGCAGGGAGGAGGCACCCACGCCTCCCTCCCCTTCCTCCTCCTCCGCCTCGCAAGGGATGGACATGTCGTGCTTTCTACAATGGATGCATGAGGACGCGGCACAACGCCGCGAGGAAGAGCCGCCGCGAGGAAGAGCGAAAAGGCCGGGAAGAGGATGCGGCACAACGCCGCGAGGAAGAGCGAAAAGGCCGGGAAGAGGACGCGGCACAACGCCGCGAGGAAGAGCGAGTGCGTCGGGAAGACGAACGGCTTCGGCGTGAGGAAGAGCGTGTGCGTCGCGAGGAAGACACACGGTGCATCGAGGCACTGCTTACGAGTGCCACGCAGCAGCGTGTCTCCCCTCCAACCTCCACCTCTCGCTCATGATGGGACGTTCCGACAATTCCGGATATGGAGGAGCCGGTGGAATGATCACGCCACAATGCGTCGCCTGTCGAGCATGCCCCAAGACATGCAGCGTGCAGAGCTGAGGGCGTGCTTCTCCACGAAGACACTGAGTGATTTGGAGACCTCGCTTCAGATCCCCATCGACTCCCCGCACACGGTGGAAGAGGTGCTTGACCTCCTGCGGGAGCACGTGAAGGGTCAGAATAACGAAGCGATCCATCGCCGTGCCTTCTCCACCTGTAAGCAAGCCGAGGGTGAGAGTTTTACCGACTTCTACGCACGTCTCAAGGGTCTTTCGGAAGAGATTGAAGTGTGCTCAGGGGCACGTTGCGAGGAAGTCTGGATGAAGCATGCCTTGTTGATGGGAGTTCGCAACGGGGAGTTGAGGCGAGAGCTTATCACCATGGACGCCTCCCGCACGCTTCAAGAGACAGTGACGAAGTGTCGGTCGTATGAGGCCACCGATGTGACGAACTCTGAAATAGAGACCCCGTCCACTGCCGTGAGAGGCGTCTCACAGTACAAGAAGGGTAAGAGGGCGACCCACGCAGAGAAAGCAGGTGCCTGCACATCCACGCCCCCCCTCCAGCACAGCCTGCAGCAGCTGTGCCACGCAGCACGGCTCCAAGCTGTGCCCAGCCGCCGCGGCACCCTGCCACGGTTGTGGCTGCGAGGGGCACAGGATGTACACCGCTAAGTGTTTCGCCAAAGGGGTTCAATGTGGCGTGTGCCTTCGCGTGGGGCACTACAACCGATTCTGCAGCCTCAACAAGCCCAAAAACCCAAACCGAAGAAGAAGGGTCCTTCCCTTGGTGTGGTTCAGACGCAGCCACCCGACACGGCCCCGCGCCACTCCGAGGAGCATGTGGGCCACGTCTGGCGAGTGGACTCCAAAACGCACCCCAGGGCCCAACCTTCCCCCACCATCCACGTCGCTGTCACTCAGGGCGACACGTCTGGCCAAATTGACATGATACCCAACACCGGCACTGATGTTACGGTGACAGGCCTTCAGCACCTCAAGAGCTTAGGCTTCCATCAACGCGACTTGCAACCGCCCCCCACCTTAAACTATAACAAGGCGGATGGCTCACAGATGCAAATTGCGGTGGGCTCATTCCAAGTAAAGCTCACGTATGGTGACAGGTCGTGTGAAGGCTGGATCAACGTGCAGTCCTCTCTTACCACGCCTCTGCTCTTGTGGGAGCACTGCAAGGCGCTGGGTGTGGTTCCCGCCGACTTCCCAAGCCAGATACCAGCCGCCTGGCCCGCCACGGCCGCCGTCCGGGTAAGTGAGGCGCGGGGCAGCAGCGCACTGCGCACCGCCACCCAAGGCCATGCAGCGGCCTCCGCACCTCACCTGAGCCAGCACACGCAGCCACCACCCGCCCTCCATATCCACACGTCCCCGTCGGAAGCTAAGGAGCACTTCCTGAAGGAGTACTCGGACGTGCTGGTGACGAAGGAGGCCTTAAGGACCGCGCCATTGAAGGCGATGGCGGGTCCCCCGATTAGAATCCACCTGCGGGAGGACGCGCAGCCGTTTGCCATACACACTCCCAGGGTCATCCCTCTCGCCTTCAGGGATGCAGTCAAGCAAGAACTGGATTCTATGGTGACTCAAGGCGTCATTGCCCCCGCGGGCGACGACCCATCCCCTTGGTGTCACCCCTTAGTGGCTGTGGCCAAGCCTAACGGGGGCATCCGCATCACCACCGACTTGTCGAAGCTAAACAGCCAGGTGTCCCGTCCAGCCCACCCTTCGCCCACGCCCTTCACAGCAATATGGAGCGTGGACCCGGAGGCGCAGTTCTTCGCGACGGTCGACGCCCTTTGTGGTTACTGGCAGATTCCGCTGGAAGAGGAAGATCAGCCACTCACCACTTTCATCATGCCTTACGGATGTTTTCGCTACTGTCGAGGCCCCATGGGTTTTGCCGCCACGGGCGACGCTTTCTGTTTACGCGGCGACACGGCACTCCAAGGCATGACCAACTGTGTGAAGGTAGTGGACGACATGCTGCTCTCCGACAAAGACTACCTCACGCACCTCCACAGCATCGATAAGGTATGTACTATCTCGGTGCAGGACGCACGGCATCACTCTCAATGCCAAGAAGTTTGTCGTGGGTGCTCTGACTGTGTCCTTCTGCAGTTACCAGCTCTCAGGGGATGGTATTGCGGCCGACCCGGAGAAAGTGCGAGCTATAGCAGACTTCGCCACGCCTGCCAATCTGACGGATCTCAGGTCCTTCATGGGAATGGTGAACCAGCTGGCAGAATTCTCCCCCGACATCACCGCCGCCGCCTTACCTCTTTGTCCCCTGATGAGCCCGAAAAGGACGTTCACGTGGACACCTGACCATGACCAGGCCTTCCAAAAGGTGAAGGAGGCCCTGTCAAGTCCTCCGGTCCTTGCCACATTCAACCCAGCCCTCCCCACCACCCTGCAGCAGATGCCTCGTGCCTGTACGGCGTAGGTTACACCCTCCTGCAGGACCACGGAGGAGGAAAGTTCCGCCTGGTCCAGTGTGGCTCACGATTCCTCACCGATACCGAGACTCGCTACGCCACCATCGAGCTGGAGTTACTGGCAGTGGTATGGGCCATGTCGAAGTGCAAGTTTTACCTGATTGGCCTACAACACTTCGACCTCATCACCGACCACAGGCCCTTGGTCCCGATCCTGAATAGCTACACGCTGGACGCTGTCGAGAATCCCCGCCTCCAGCAGCTGAAGGAGAAAATCTCGGCGTTCATCTTCACAGCGGTGTGGCATGCGGGCAAGGACCTCTGCATCCCCGATGCCCTTTCCTGCTTTCCCGTCAGCCGCCCGACGCCGGAAGACAAGATGCTCGGCACGAATGCCAGCCTCTCCATCAGCAGCGGCGTCACTCTGCAGGCCGTACACTCCCTCGCTCGCCCCCAGCCTTCGTCAGCTCCTGACGAGGATCTGGCACTCGAGGAGTTGCGGAAGGCGGCCCGTGACGACCCCTCCTACACCAAGCTCCTGGAGAAGGTACGGACCGGGTTTCCTCGCGACCGCTTTGACCTCCACATTTTTAGGTCTCCCCTTTCTCTTCTTTGTTCCAGTATTGGTAGGTCCATTTCCTTTAACCTTTCTTTATATGACAATCCCTCCAGTTCTGGAACCATTTTCTTTGTGTGTGTGTGTGTGTGTGTGTATTTACCTGGTTGTATTTACCTTGTTGTGATTTACAGGAACAGAGCTATGCTCGTGCTGTTCCGTCTTTCTAACTACTTCCGTCTAATTTGGCCTTAAATGCGCATTTGACTTAGCCTGTACCACTTCCCTCTCCAGCCCATTACATACCCCAACACATCTCTGCGGGAAGCTGTTCTTCTTGATGTCTCTTCTACAAATTCTTTTTCTCAACCGCTTTCCATTTCCTCTTTAGTTTCTCTCTTCTCTTATCAAAAGGTCATCTCTATCCAATTGCTCTACTACCATTCATCACCCTATACACCACTATTAAATCTCTTTTTTCTCTTCTAATTTCCAATGTAGGGAGGTTCAGCCTCAGCAATCTATCTTCATAAGGCAGGTCGCTCAGACTAGGTGCCATTTTTGTTGCCGCTCTCTCTATCCTCTCCAGTTTTCTAACGTGTTTCTTAAGTGATGGCGACCAAGCCACAGATGCATATTTTAGTCTAGGGCATATCAAGGTCACAATTAATTTCCTTACCATGTCCTCATCATGGTATGTGAACACTGCTCTGATGTTCCTCAGCAGGTTGTATGTTTCAGTTGATATTTTATTCACATGTCTTTCTGGAGACAATTTTTCTGTGATCATGGCTCCAAGGTCTTTTTCTTCTTTCTTCTTGTCTAACTTATCCTTACCCAACTTATAATGTCCCTCTACTCTCATTTCACTTTTTCCAAATTCAATAACACTGCACTTTTTGGTATTAAATTCCATTTCCCACTTCCTGCTCCACTCCCACACTGTGTCCAGGTCTCTGGAGCAGCAAGCAGTCCTCCTATTTTTCCACTCTTCTCATTATCTTAGCATCATCGGCAAACAGACTCATATAGCTATCCACTCCTTCTGTCATATCATTGACATATACTGCAAACATAATTGGGGCCAACACAGAGCCTTGCGGAACTCCACTCATGATATTTTTCCAACTTGATTTCCTGTCTCTAATAGTTGTTCTCATCATCCTGTTCTTCAGAAAATCCTCCATCCACTTTAGAAGTCCTCCTAATTTACCCACCATCTCCAGCTTCCACATCAACCTCCTATGCAGCACCTTGTCAAAGGCCTTTTTCAAGTCCAGGTAGACAGCGTCAGCCCATCCATCTCTCTCCTGCACAACATCTATCACCCTTGAATAGAAACACACCAAGTTTGTCAGGCATGATCTTCCTTTCCTAAATCTGAACTGTCTTTCTGTGATTTCATTTTCCTCTAGGTGCGGTGCCTCGTCCATTTCTTTTTCACAATTATTTCACATATTTTTGACACTAAGCTCGTAAGGGAAACTGGTCGATAATTAAGTGTGTCGTCTCTTCTTCCACTCTTGTAGATGGGGACTATGTCAGCTTTTTTCCAGTCCAGAGGGACTACACCCTCAGCCAATGATCTTATTATAACTGTGTATTTTATCCACCAATTCATTCCTACACTCCTTCAGCACCCAGTTGGAAACACTGTCGGGACCCTGTGACTTCCTCACATCTAGATTCTCCATTTCACTAGTTATCTCCTGCACTGTGATTTCTATGTCACACAGGCAGGGCCCTCTTGGGCCTATTCCAGTTGGTTCGTCAAACTCACTTTCTCTTGTGAATACTTCTTGAAAGCTTTTGTTCATTTCTTCTGCCATCTACAACTCATCCACATACACCTCACCAATAACTTTCAATTTTGTGGCAACCGCTCGACATCTTGCGCTTGGCCACCTATCTGGGTGGCCAAGCGCATGTGTGCAGACAGCCCTGCCCGCGCACTGGGCCCGAACAGCTGACGGGCAGCTGATGATGATGATGATGATGATGAGTGTCAGCAGAGTGGCCTTTGCATCAGCACCACCTGAACAGTATTTTTATCGGGGCCCGTGTGTGTGTGTGTGTGTGTGTGTGGGGCTGTGTTTATTATGGGTTTGGGCTTTTCAATTTGCCAATTCTTATTTTCCACATGTAGTACGGGACCCCTTTCTTTTCTTCCATCTCTTCTTTTTCAAAAAGAAGAGATGGAAGAAAAGAAAGAGGTCCTGCACAACATGTGGAAAATAAGAATTAGCAAATTGAGGAGCCTGGGCCCACAATAAACACAGCCACACACACACACACGGGCCCCAATGAAAATACTGTTTGGGTGGCGCTGATGCAGAGGCCACGCCGCCAACACTCATCATCGCCATCACCATCATCAGCCACCCGTCAGCTGCTCAAGCCCAGCGTGCAGTCGGGGCTGCTCGCTCACATGCGCCTGGCTGCCTGGATCCCACTCACCATGCTTCCCACGGCCAATGGAAAGGCCCAGGGGGTGGGTAAGAGCAAGAATGAGAGTCAAGGACCACAACAAGGTGTGAAAAAACCCAGTTTTAGCAGCCTTTTCCTTTTCCTTTCGGGTCATATAGCAATTTCAGTTTTCAATAAAAATCTAATTTTTTGGGTCCCTATCGTAAACTCAGTGAATCGCAAACTTTAAACTCGCAATCCTGGAGACAGTACTGTATAGGATATACTTTGTCAGGTCCGGGACTTTTATTTGTTTTAAAGGGATTGGAGAGCTTTTATAAGGGATTGGAGAAGAGAGAGAGAGAGAGAGAGAGAGAGAGAGAGAGAGAGAGAGAGAGAGAGAGAGAGAGACTGTTGGGGGGGGGGGGACACTAATAATAGTATACCTGGATCCAGGACAGCTTTGCGTAAGGGGACAGGGGCAGCTGCAGTATCAGGCATGCTGTCTATTTCCACTTCGTCTTGTGACTGCAACGGTGGCGGGGAAGCAATGAGGTCAGTGCCTGTAGGAGAGACAATTGTTACATGGGGTGATGGACACATGCCTAAAATCCCATTTGTCTTTGAGATACCATTTCCTATTGGCTTTGAAGCATGTTAAAAAGAAATGGACGTGTGGACTTCATGAATTGATGAGAAATTTGACAGTAGTACCTCATAATGCTAATCCACAGGTAACGACAGGCACCCCAACTGCAAACTCCCTCATCCCTTGCTCTACAATGATCATCACTCTTGTCGCTATTGTTGTTGTTGTGATTGTAGAATATCATAGTGGTGGTGGTGGTGGTAGTAGTAGTAGTAGTAGTTGGGGAGGCGGTGGCTGAGTTGACAGAGTGACGGCGCCGCGTTCAGGAAGACGTGAGTTCAATCCCCGCCCCTGGTGCCACCAAGCTGGGATTTTTCAGCCACTGCCGAGTGGCTTAAAACTACCCACATGCTGTCAAGAAGACCACCTATCAACCCAGACTCTAGATTCTAGGATTAAAGACGAGCCCCGGGAGGGCAGCATGAGCCAATGCAAGATGGCGCCACTATAAACACTCGTCTGCGCCAGAACAGGCTGGGCCGACCATCAGGCCCCACCGGGAAGAAGCCTTGGGCCGATCATCAGGCCCCACCGGGAAGAAGCCGACCGGCGCAATAGGCCGCAACGTAAAAAAAAAGTAGTAGTAGTAGTAGTAGTAGTAGTAGTAGTAGTAGTAGTAGTAGTAGTAGTAGTAACATAACAAGAGTGGAGCCAGAAACAGCACCGTCACCATATCATTTGGGGTGGAGGACAAGGAGGATTATGAGGTAGAGGTGGTGGTGGTCGGGAAGGAAGAGGAGGAGGAGGTGGTGCTGGTGGTGGTCAAGGAGGAGGGGAGGGTTCAAGGAGGAAGAGGAGGAGGAGAAAAGTGATGGTTGTGGGGGATAAGGTAGAGCATGAGGTAGAGCACCTGGATCAAACATTACCTCACCCATAATCCAAATCGGTGCTACTTTAGTATGCGGTCTATACCTGCCCTTTTCTACTTTAACTTGCAGTCTACCACCATATTTACAATTCAGCGAGCAGTCTACCTCACTACAGGAACCTTACACTGCAGGATAATGAAAAACAAGCTGATTAGTGTTGATTGAAGGTTTTCTTATTATATGATACCAATGAAAAGCTGATTAAAGGTTTTATTATTATATGACACCAATGAAAATCATCAAAACATAACAATAAAATATCCTAAATAGCATATCAAAGTTAAAAATACATAATTATAGAACAATGTTAAACAGTACGTCAAAATAAAAAAAAACATATTTGGATCCTCTAACGGTACATACTGTCTATATCATTTAGGAATGTCACAAACATATCAGCTGCATCTTTTCTGAGTATTTTCCAACAGATATGACCAAGGTGTGACTGAAAAAGTTCACTACTGACTCTTCTCATTTAAGCAGTTTTCTGTAGTCACCGACAAGTCAAACAGAAGCATACAAAGGCAAACGATATCAAACGTGCTTCGGGATATGTTTGCCCACAAGGCAAACGCCAGCAAATGCTTTTCATTGGCCAATCAGCGAGTAGTAACCACCTTGGAGGAAGAATACAAGGAGAGGGCATGACGCTACAGAAGTGAAGCTGGATTGGCCATGGCTTTGCTCCGCCCCCTCCCCGCCGCGGCCCTCAATTCCACCCATAACATTCCCCGGCTGGCCGGAAGCGCGACACCCACACACCTCAACATTTTAAGCCTTCATGCCGGCTTGCTCTGCCTTTGGTTGTGCCCACAGAGGTGGGGATGGCAGCATAATGTTTCATCAGTAAGACAAAATTATATTTGTGGTGAAGCATAATATAGGAGGCATGAAAACTGAGCTTGAAAAAGAGCGACACAAAAGAAAGCGAATGATTCCTTGGTGGAAATTTCAAGGAAATCATCTGTAATTCATCTCCCATGGCTTTTACACACAAACAGGTCACATTACTGGAATGTAGAGGTCTTTGGGTACTATCAGAAGTACAATGAACACATAGTAATTTTGTAAAACATATAAAATAAGAGTGTAAACCTGGGCAAGTTACCGAGTCGATTCAACCCATGGGCACTCATTATCATTCCCCCTCATTTTCAATCTCTCATTCTCATTCTATCTCTCTCTCATTCTCATGTTGTGCAGCAACTTGCCTGATGGACGAGCCTCCCATAACTCACTCTGCGAGGGGGGTACCTCTTTGGCCGACTGGTTAAGGAGTGGCTCTCCTGCCTCGCTGGTCGCGGGTTCAATCCCCAGCGCCGGCAAAACCTTTCCTTGTCTGGACTGTGGAGGAAACAACCATATGCCCGCACTACAGAAGAGGCACATGCAAATATGGCTTTTCAGGAAATGGATGCACATATCGGCACCCGCCACCATGCCAAAGACTACTGGCACATGGAATTAAAGGCACAAAGAGGTGCAAATTGCATGAAAATTGCTCTATGTTTCACCCAACACTGTGCAGGAACTCCATCAAGAGGCTCAATTGCCTGAATGACCACTGCAGGTACTACATGCATGTCAAGGGCACAATCCGGAAGAGGAACAAGAGGAGGGTGTCTACCAGCAACACTCCAGCACCCCAACCCAACTCCCAAGAGGGCCTTCCTAACCAAGATTTTTTAGAACTAGCTGTGAATATAAAAGCAGCCATGGAAACCATAACAAGAGCAGTGGCATCCCAGACAACAATGCTGACAGACCTCCTGCAGGAGAAGCGAATGGGCTGGACACCACCACTCCACCCGCAACTGCAACAGCCACCAACAGTGCACATTCCACAGCACCAGGTACCCATCCAGCAGCCACCGGGAACCACAACGCAGCAGCACCAAGGCCTGCAACAGGTGCCCACCAGGCAGCACCAGCCACCACAGCTGATACCCCTCCAACTACAACAACCGCCCCAGCAAATACCCTGGGTCGGGGTCAGCTGTTATAAAAGTTCATTATGGGCAATATACGGGGCCTCTAACCAAAGTCGAACAAGACCAAAATCTCGTTTATAAGAGAACACACCATTGGTGAGGCTCCCATGTTTATTGCCCTAACCGAAACACACCTGACGTGAAAGAAGCCGAAATAAATATCAACAACTACTCCACATACAGGGTGGACAGAGTGCAAAGAAGCCATGGGGGGGCAATTATATATGTGAGGAATGACCTCTCTCCCACCACAAAAACCCTAATATCCCACTCAAATGGAAAAGTTGAACTAATCGGCATAAAAATAAACACATACAACCTAGTTATACTGAACTGCTACAGGCCACCACAGTGCACCTTGGAAAACTTTGATGAGGTGATAAATAAAATAAACAAATTACTGGAAGATGTTCCAATGCCAATGCCAAACATTATGCTCTGTGGGGACTTCAACCTCCTCATTATCCAGTGGCCAGAAGGCAGGCTCTCCAGTGGCACACTAGCAAACAGGGAACAGGCTAGACACCTCATGGCAACAGCAGACCAGGCCTTTCTTACACAACTGGTAACCAGGCCCACCAGGAAGGAGAATGTATTGGATCTGCTGTTCACCAACAACCAAGAAGCAGTAAGAAACTATACAGTGGAGGAAACTATCATCTCTGACCACAGGCTTTAAGCTGGCGTCACACTGGACCCAAATTTGGCGAGCACGAGCTCTTGCTGGCAGCTTTTGCTCGCGAGCAAGTCACTGTTGTCCTCACACTGACGAGCGACGAGCAACATTGTAAACAAAGCCTCAACCATGGCGCCTACTACACCTACACTTCGCATTACAGCTGTGACGGCATTACTTACCGTTATTCAACGAGCTCAGAAGAAGAAAAGACGAGTCTGGGTTCGGTCATGGCTGAAGAGAAGGGAGGGAGACCCATGGTGTGTACAACATCATAACATCATAACTTTCTTCAGCGTAGACTTAAATAAATGTGGATGGCTGTGGTACCACAACTCGGGATGGTCCCTGACTCAAAATATTAAAGAATGCATAATACAAGAGGACCAGGAGGACCAATGAACTCTAGAACTAGGAGCGAAGGTGGTCATGACGAGTGTTTACTTCAGCTGGGCGGTCTTGGTCCTGGTCAGGGATCCAGAAATCAAAATAAAAACCAACACTAGTTTTCACAATATTATAAATTATTACAAACACCATCGAACATCAAACGAGAATGTGAATAAGTTCTCTAACATCATGGGTATACAGATCAAATACACAAGGCAATACAGTATAATTCACATATCGGTGCACCAAAGAGCTCATTTGACTGCCTGCTCGCGGCTCGCTGAGCTGCTCCCTGTCCAAGCGGCGAGCTAAACGCAGGAGCAAAAGCTCGCGAGCGAGCCATCCCGCGAGCAAAAGCTCATGCTTGCCAGATTTGGTCCAGTGTGACGCCGGCTTTACCTTCAGTACAGACTACTTAGGGATGCGACCCCACAGACAAGATCCTCACCAACACATTCCCAGCCACTTGCTGCCCTGAATTTCTACAGCAGCAAGATAAACTGGGAACACATAAGGCTTGCACTCAGTGAGGTGGATTGGGATGCTACTATGGCATCAGAGGACCCCAACCATATGCTCCAGGCACTCCTTAAAACAATAACAGAAGTCTGCCAAAAGTACATGCCACCAAAAAGGCATAAAACAGCCTCCAGAAACAAAATCCCAAGAGACAGGAGGATTTTAATGAAGAAAAGAGCGTCCCTGACTAGACAGCTACAAACAGCCTACAACCCACAACGAAAGTCCACCCTCATCAATAGATTAACACAGGCAGAACAAGAAATCAAGGCCTCTCATGAAAAGCAGCAAATAGAAGAAAACAAGGCAGTAAGCAACATCAAAGAAAACCCTATGTATTTCTACAGCCACTGCAAAAAATTCTCCACAACAAAATCCAAAATTGGGCCACTTGAGACACAAAAAGGCACACTAACAAACGATCCCTTAGAAATGTGTCACCTGTTAATGCACCAATACAAAAGTGTATCAATCCACCCACGCACACCCCCATAGTCCCAAGTCCCACCACTTCCACCACCTTCGCCCACAAGCCAGCACCACACAACTGAAAGACAAATAAACACCGTAGAAAAAAAGAGAGATATAAGGGAACTAAGGGCAAACTTTGCAGCTGGACCCGACAGAGTGCCAGCTATCCTGCTCCGGGAGTGTATTGAAGCAATGGCACATCCCATTCGCAAGCTGTGGCAGTGCTCGTTGGATGCAGGAAAAGTGCCAGAGCTATTCAAACACTCCCTTATATGCCCTATTTACAAGGGAGGCGATAAAAGACTCCCAAAGAACTATAGACCGGTTGCCCTCACCTCTCATATTATCAAAATACAAGAGAAATGTGTGAGGAACAAGATTCAAGAATACCTGGAAGCAAACAACCTGCTGAGTGAGAGCCAACATGGCTTTAGAAAAGGAAGATCATGCCTATCCAAGCTGTTAACCCACTACAATTGGCTCCTGAACAACCTAGCCACAGGACAAAACGTAGATGTCGTCTTCCTTGACTTTGCCAAAGCTTTTGACAAAGTAGATCACAGCATACTGCTACATAAAGCTAGGCATAACAGGCAAGCTGGGAGTCTGGCTGCAAGACTTCCTCACACACAGAAAGCAGTCAGTATCTGTAGATGGACAAAAGTCAGAGGCATGTGTGATGAAAAGTGGAGTGCCGCAAGGGTACACTTGGGAGACATCACCACCACACTAGACAAGCAGTTATCTCCTCCTTTGCTGACAACACTAATATCAGCCAGAGCATCAGCACTCCAGAGGACATGAACAGCCTACAACAAGACCTCAATAACGTGTACACTTGGGCCACACAGAACAACATGGATTTCAACCAAGAAAAATTCGAGCAACTGAGGTGTGGCCCAAACCAGAATATCAAAGATGCAACCAAGTTGTACAAAGTGAGAGGACACGAAATTGTCCCTAAGTCACACATCAAATGCCTTGGAGTGCATCTCAGTAGTGACACCACCTTCACCCATCACATCACAATCACGGTGAAGAAGGCCATGGCAGACTGGGTACTCAGAACGTTCAGCTCCGGAGAACCACTAGTCATGCTCACACTCTGGAAGTCCCTGGTGCAGCCCATCCTGGACTACTGCAGCCAGCTGTGGTCACACAAGAAAAGTGACATCCAGCTATTGGAACCAGTGAGTGCAATAATAAGTAAAACACAAAGGCCATTGCAGCAGTCTCCGCACAAACCGACATCCTGAGAACAACCCTGAGGTGTGGACAGGAAACATTATTTCCCGAGGGTATTCAAATGTATCCCAGTGGTTTACCCAAACACTTGGGAAACATCTGGGATACATTGTTGTCATACAAAGATTCTGGTGTGGACGCGCCTTGAGGTGTGGACAGGAAACATTATTTCCCGAGGATATTCAAATGTATCCCAGTGGTTTCCCAAAACACTTGGGAAACGTCTGGGATGCATTGTTGTCATACAAAGATTCCTGGTGTGGATGGGCACGTTCTCTTCCTCTTCTAATCTTCCTCCTTTTCCTCCTTCCTTCCCTTTCCCTGGCTACTGGAGATAACGCTTCCTCTTCCTGCTGTGTGTCAAAATTCATCAGTGTTCTTCTTTATAGTGTCGCGCACATATTAGACAAATACGAGTCGAGGTGATAGTACTTAGATTGTGAGTTTTTAGGATCTTTGTATGTACACCCCCCCACCCTCTTCTTTGTAATCTCCACCCCTCTGTTCTTAATTAAAATCTGAAAATCTGAATCTGGTGGGGGTGGGGGGGTGGGGGGGGGATTGTAAGTTGTGAGGGTTTGTAATACGATAATTATAGCTGCCACCCTCCTGACCCAAGGCCTGACCTGACCTCTCCCTTGCACCTGCACATTCCTTGCCCTCCATCAACGTGGCTTTGTCTGACACAATCTTTCACGGTGACTTCGGAATTCGGACATTAATACATATTCAGTAGATCCATAGAATGAACACAGCGGCAGTGACGGGGTAATATTAGCTGGCGCCTCAGCGTTTCCAGTTACATATATTTGTTACTATCTGTGGTAATACTTTCTAAGAAGTCCACCTCCCCCTCCGCCACTCCAGCCCCCCCTACCCCCCAAGACAAGCCTGGGGAACTGTGGGGAACCGGGGTTTGGGGGGAGGGAAGCCCAAATCACTGGAAAATGGGGTCCCAAAATTTCCCTAGAAAAATCCCTATATTAAGGAAAATTCCCATGTTTACTCACCTGGTTTACTCACCTGGTTGGCTACCATGTTCCAGTTAGACATACAACTCGAGGGAGATATGCTAATTGTATATAAGGGTAGCCCACAACTTGCTGGCACGCCAGCCACTCAGCTATATAGGGGGTCCAGGGGGGGCGCAGCCCCCTTTGGCTAGGAGAGGGGTCGAGGGGGCAAAGCCCCTCGTTAGCAGGTCGTAAAGTTCGGTTGGAGTAGTTTAAATATGCTCCCCACCAAAAAAAAAAATAACGATTTTCTGGCGCATCATACATGTGGGGGGGGTCCAGAGGGAGCGCAGCCCCCCTTGGTTAGCAGGGGGACGAGGGGGGCTGTTAGGTTATAAAGTTAGGACTTTCCTTACTTTCAAGACTACGGAATTTTCCTTCATTTAGGGATTTTTCTAGGGAAATTTTGGAAGACCATTTTTCAGTGATTTTGGCTTCCCCCCCCCAAACCCTGGTTCCCCACAGTTCCCCAGGCTTGTCTTGGGGGTTAGGGGGGGCTGGAGTGGCGGAGGGGGAGGCGGACTTCTTAGAAAGTATTACCACTACGACCACTATTACTACTACTATAGACGCTATAACTGCCTATACTCCTAGACTACTACTACTATAGACACTGTTACTGCCTATACTACTACTACTACTACTACTACTGCTACAACTGGACAGTACTGCTACTACTACTACTACTACTACTACTCCTACAACTAGACACTACTACTCCTACTACTAGACACTACTACTACGACAACAACTAGACACTATTATTGCTTATACTGCTACTACTACTACTATTGCTGTTGTTATTATTATTATTATTATTATTATTATTATCATTATTATTATTATTATTATTATTATTATTTTGAAGATTTACTTTTATACTCACCAGAATGCCTTTTCCTTTTTGAGATCTTCCTTGGGTGATGGTCGCTGAGCTGATCTGAGTCTGATTCTTGGGGTTGAAGTGTGGCTGTGATCGGCGCCTCAACTTCTTGTGAACGCCACTTACCACGGCCACGTGCGGCACCTCGGCTGGAGCTCACACGTCCGTCCGCCATGAAGTTGTGGGCTGTGGCTGACTGGCTGTGCCGTGCGCTGCCGTGCCGGGGTGGCGCTGCCGCTGCGTCTCACCTCAGGTCAGGTGGTGCTGCCAGATGTCTCCTTCAAAAGAAACACTGTCAAAAATAGCTTGGGTTTCTTGGCTGAGAATGGGTGTATGAGTATCGCAACTTCCCATATCTACCCTAAAGAAACTGCTGCCAAAGCCCGACCCAAAAGAAGGTGGAGATTCGTGAAGGCGTAGGTTACGTGCATCAGACAGGCTATTCGTTTGGATCCTGAATCATCCTACCTGCTGGCGACTAATCTCTCTCTCTCTCTCTCTCTCCAAGGACTTTGTTAATAATTACGTGTCATAATTAGGCTATGAAATGCCAGAATTTTTCTCTTTTCTCCACTCCCACACGACCACTGCGTGTAACGAAACACACGAGAAATTAATCCAGACAAGGAAAGGTTCGCCGGGGATCGAACCCGCGACCAACGTAACGGGAGAGCCACTCCTTTACCAGTCGGCCAAAGAGGTACCCCCCTGGCTAAGTGGGTTATGGGAGGCTCGCCCATCAGGCAAGTCGTGTCACTACAGCTGTATTGACTAGCATTGCACTGTATCGCGCTAAGACTGGGCAATTACGTGCCGTGGTCTTTTTCATAAATGTAATTTATTCTTGTGAATAAAAGTTTTGATCAATCAAGTGCAGAGGTCAGCCTAAGACTCTATTTAGCGTTAGTCAGGCCACACTTAAAGATTATGCTGTCCAGTTTTGGTGCCCAAACTACAAAATGGACATCAACTTGCTAGAATCAGTTCAGAGGAGGATGACCAAGATGATTCAGGGGCTTAGGAACCTCCCATATCAAGATAGGCTGAAACATTTCAACTTACATTCTCTAGAAAGACGAAGAGTGCGGGGAAATTTGATAGAAGTATTCAAATGGATCAAGGGTTACAACAAAGGCGATATAAGTAAAGTACTGAGAATTACCCACCAGAAGAGAACATGCAATAATGGATTTAAATTAGAAAAGTATAGATTCAGAGGGAAAATAGGAAGGCATTGGTTTAGTAATAGGGTGGTGGGGGAATGGAATAGCTTGTTTTAAGAGTAGACTTAAATATTGACGAGGATGACAGATACGTGGTAGTTGGGGGGGGTCTGGATCGAGCTGCCTTGTGTAGGCCAGTTGGCCTCTTGCAGTCTTCCTATGTGTTCTTATGTTCTTATGTATGTTCTCTCTCTCTCTCTCTCTCTCTCTCTCTTATTCATACATGCACACACAGAAACAAACACACAAACACACTCAGCCACAAATGACTGGATTCTTTCCCACGTCCCTGGCACACCACGCGGGAAAAAAAACACCCGTGTGAAGCAAGCCTAAAGGCAGGGATGAAGAGGGGCAGGGAAGGGAGGTATGGAGGGGGGCTGAGGTGGCTACGAACGATGAATTGGTTAAAAATAAAGGAAGATTAGAAGGAAAAAAATTGAGCCCAACTCAGCACGTTCAAGCAGCATAGTCCGTGACTGTAAATACACTGTAACAATGTAAGCATAAGTGTTTTAGCGGTAAGCCAACAGTTCAGTCTAATGTACTGCTTTGGTATCACTAGGTGTTTTATTTATAATAAATAAAAGTATTTATTGCCTTTATTTTTACAATAATAGTGTAATAATAACCTCAAAGTGATAATTTACATTATCAGTCATATAAATATACAACACTGAAATTGACTTTTTTGTGATCAGTAAGTGAATTTATAACAAAAAAATATTTATAAGGTTTATCGTTTACCATCAAACTAATAATAATAAAAGTTTATAGGCTTACAAAGATTCATAATAAAAAATATTTATAGGGCATATTTTTTACCATCCAACTTATAATAACAAATTTCTAACAGTTGAAAGTTGCATTAATAGTCATAAATATACATTGAAATTAAATTTTTTTGTGAGTGTGATCAGTAAGTGGATTCACAATAAATAAAAATTTATAAGTTTCATCATCAAACTTAATACATTATTCCTATACATACATACACATTTTCACTCAGACTTGCGCTACATTACATTTTAAAACTACATGTCAGTGAGTTTTAGCACCTCCTTGAATTTGAGATACATTGCAGGCAAGATTTTGTGGTCTTTTACTACCTTCTCCTTCACTCCTTTGTCTTTTTCTTCCCTTTCCTAATGGGGCTACACCTCCAGGAATGCCTGTTTCTTGCCTGGCAATGGTTGTAGGTTGGCAAGGATTTTTTTCCTGACCACAACCCCGAGAACTGCCAGTCACAGCTGATGCAGCACAGCTGAGAAAACTGTTCAGCTGGTTGCTAGATTTTATAAGATTAAGTTGTTTGGTTAAGTGGTTGAGGTTGGCTTGAGTGTTGGCATCCTTGAATTTCTCTAGGAGAGGAAGGAAATTAGAAGTGAATTCTTCAGTGTTTATTGGTCCTGTGTGTTCTTCAATGATCCACACAACGTTTTTGTCCTTTTCATCCTGCTGAGGGAGGACAACTGCATTTTCAGTTTGTACTGGGGATGGGTTTGATATTACCAGTTCTGTGTTCTGAGTGGGTGGAACTAATTCAGCAAAAAAAGCAGAGCTGGGCACTTTTTCCTTTCCTAAAGCAACACCAGCAAGCCACTGACGATTTTCAGGTGTGCTCTGGAACACTTGCGGCAAATTCAACATGCACCTGTCCGCACATGTCACCTTATGCTTACATGGTTTGCTAGTTTGTCCACTTATGCAATCACATATGCCTGTTTGCATATCGACAGTATACGTTTGCCCTGGGGTGCTCTCACTCTGCACTAGAAACTTCAATCCTCCTAGTTCTTGAACATCAACCTCTGTGGTCTTGGCTATTGCAGACTTGACAGGCTTTCTTCCCAGGGCTGCATCCAACAGTCGTTGTTGCATATACTGATCAAATAATTCATTGAAGTAGAGGACAAGCTGACTGGTGTTAAAGGCCTTGCATCTGAAAGGAAATTAGATAATAAAGTGCCATACAAACATTTTCCATTTGTTGAAACATAATTTGCCCAAAATTCCAATTATGTAGATTAAAATCAAACCATGTAGATTTTTACCTGTTGAGGATTATATCTTTAATAATACACATGGTTGATTCGGCATTGATGTTAGGCAGGTGCCGATGTGGCAACTTTCCTTGTCGGTGTATGATGCTCCATTCCTCCTGACGCTCAATGAGCTTTGATAGATACCTGTTGGAGATTAACAGTGTTTTATTATTAATATTGCCAGGCATATGTAGTGGTGTAATGAAGTATTTTGTTATGTCATTCAATCAATCAATTCCATGAAATCAGGGGAATAGCAATAAACGTAGCATTGTCAAATTAACCATACGTATCTTCTAATACCAAACTTTCCTCTTCCACTCCCACATTACTCTCCTACTTTTGTATACTTGTCCAGTATTTAAGGGAAGGATCTGCCTCTTTTTACAAATAGCCAGAGGGTCTTGATTATGATATATGTATTAGAGCTTAGCTCGGGCCCGGTAGACTACAAATAGGTAAATACATATAGGTAAATATATACACACACACACACACCGTGACATCAATAACTCCTCGGGGCACCGGTTTGAGTCCAATTAGGTGCCTTCGGCGCACAGCCCACCCAGCTATTGCTCTTGTGCATCCTTCCTTTCGGCTTGGTCGATAAACGGGTACTGGGGAAACTTGGGGAAGGTAAATTGTGGGAATCCGGACGGCATAGTGCCAATTGTGTGTGTGTCTACATGTAAACACACACACACACACACACACACTTGGCACTATGCCGTCCAGATTCACACAATTTACCTTCCCTAAGTTTACCCAGATACCCATTTATCGACCAACCCGACAGGAAGGATGAACAGGAGCAATAGCTAGCTGGGTGGGCTGTGCACCGAAGGCATCTAATCGGACTCAAACCGGTGCCCTGAGGAGTGGTAGGCGGTCACAGAAACCACTCAGCTACCAAGGCGCAGGGAATAGAGCCCAAAATCTCTATTCAACTGAGAAATTTCGGTTGCGAGAAGAGTGCCTAGTGCCCCCCCAAAATTATTTTGTAGATCCACAACTGATTCAGCGGTTCTTCTCCACATGCTGTTTCCGCCTTGACATGATGTCAATGAAAGGCTTCAGGGCAATAGTAAATCCTCTAATACCTTAACAAGACTTCATGAGGAAGATTGTAGTGTAAACAAAGTAGTCTTCCCTCAGGCACCACTTCATCTGAGTGGGAGGCAGGAAAGCCATGGCGGGCCGGGGAAAGGTTGCCAGATGCACGAAAATACATTGGTATGTAATTATTTTATCATATTTATCAAAAATAATGTAACAAATAATTCCTGCCATCCGCACTAGGACTGCTTTGCCACGCCCACTAATTAGGCATAAGGTCAATAAGGACACAGATCTTCAAATTACCTGGTATAACTCTGATACTGCTGGCCATTAAAATTTCCTATGAATTCTTCCCATGTGTTGTCAAACTCCTCTTGTGATTCTGAATACACCAATTTTTTTGCTACAGTTATAAGCTTTGGACGATCTTCTTTCTTGATCCCATGGCGTCTATCACATAGCCATCTCCATACCTGTTGGGTGTAAAGTTCAATTAATGGCTGATTTTCATTCCCCAAAACATTTTAAACACCTAATCTCTTCACTACTGTGAGTTGTTACCTAACCTGAATAAAATCATGTCATTAGTTAGTATAAATACATAAAATCAACATGGGAATGAAGGGGTTAACTTAACACATTTTATTTTGCATTATGTGGTCAAGATAGTACTAGTACCTGTTGAAGAACATGAAATATACACAAGTACAGGCAACTGTCAGGCCAGACTTCTTTTAATGCTTTTCTTTCTGCATCACTGTTGTCTGTGATGAATACGTCAGGTTGACCTTGACCAAAGAATGCAGTCTCTCCCAATATTCTCTTCAGCAAGCGGAAACCTGAGAAATCAAGAATTTAAACATTATTATATAAACTTTTAATTCAATTTTCAACATAATGACTTTATATACGAGTATTACATGTAATGATGAGTACCTGCTGTATAGCTTGCCTCCTCTTGTGATGATGTAAAAACAATGCCCAGTGGAACAGGTCCAGCAGGTCCATTACACATGAAGGGTGTCACAGCCATGTTCAGCTGATCAACATGACTTCTTGTATCAACAAGCACAACTTCACTGGCCTCTCGTAGTTCCTTGTGTATTCTTAACATAAATTCTGTCACTAATACTACAACAATTTTTTCGCCCTCAGTGACCATTTCTATCCTTGAGTCTGTTTCTTGAGCATATTTTCTTAGTGCAGTAAACATCGCTGTGCTGTCCACACTTCCAAGGTTTTCGGATAACCAGACACCTCGTAAATGGGCCACAGCTCTTCTACTGGGATTTATGGCATTGTTTGCCATTAGAGTGAGGTTGAGATCCAACTTCTCTTCATGGAATCTGCAAGCCTGAGCTGTAGTCATGCCTGAAAAAAAAAAAAAATATATATATATATATATATATATATATATATATATATATATATATATATATATATATATATATATATATATATATATATATATATTTTTATTTTTTTTTTTTACAGCAAAGGAGACAGTTCAAGGGCACAAAAAAAAAAAACATTAATAAAAAAAGCCCGCTCCTCGCTGCTCCTAAAAGCATCCAAAGAGGTGGCGAAAGATAGGTCAGTTTGGAGGAGAGGTGTCCTGATACCTCCTCTTGAAAGAGTTCAAGTCGTAGCCAGGAGGAAATACAGATGAAGGAAGATTGTTCCAGAGTTTACCAGCGTGAGGGATGAAAGAGTGAAGATGCTGGTTAACTCTTGATAAGTTATATATATATATATATATATATATATATATATATATATATATATATATATATATATATATATATATATATATATATATATATATATATATATATATATATATATATATATATATATATATATATATATATATATATATATATATATATATATATATATATATATATATATATATATATATATATATATATATATATATATATATTAGGTGTACCGATGTATCGGTATCGGTATCGGTGGTTTCGGCACATTTTAAGAGTATCGGTATCGGTATCGGCTGATTTTCTGCCGATACTGCCGATACTTGAAGGAGTTTTGTTCATCGCATGTCACTCGTTGCAAATAATTTTGTTGAACAGTAACTGTATTTTTTTAATTTTTGAAAAAAAAAAACATTACTAAAGTGTAATTATCTAGTATCATGATACTACATAGTTTTGAATTTACCGCGATTAATTTTCACAAGTTTAAGCGATAAGATTCATATTACTTTGAATACAAGTATATAATACTTAGACTACACTTCAGCCTTTGGTACCGCAGACGCGTACAATACAGGTTCAGTAGCTTTGGCGCGGGATTGGCGGAGCCCCTCCACTCGCCTCATCAGCGTTGCCAGTCGTACAATAATTATTGCACAAATATGGAAATCCGACCGTTTGTACGATGTACAATAATGCCTGTACGATGTACAATAATGCCTGTACGATAATACAATAATTCCAGAATTTTTACAATAATTCAATGGAGATGTAAAAGAATTTGATTATTCAATTTAAACATTTTTCTCTCTTAGCGGCTGAGCATGTAGTGTGTGGGTGTCGCAAATACTGATCTGATACACGTACCATTCACGTTCTGCTCCGTCTTCCAAGTTAGCCTCTCTACGTACCTGTCAACCTGTCAGAATTTAGCCAGTGCCTTTTGGCTGCGTTCAGTGAACGGATTGATTTTAACACTGACCAAACAAATTTTGCTTTTTGGAAGTTATATTAACATAACTATAGAAATTACAGTATTTGCCTTTCGCAAACATCCATACTCCATGTATAATAAAATAAATAGTACTACAGGTAACTCTTGATTTACGCGAGTTTGGTTTACGCGTTTTTTAAATAATGCGGGGTCCAAAATCCAAAAAAATGTTTAATTTACATGTTTTTTCACTTATACTCGATATTTTATGGAGTGGTCACCAGATGTCTCACACAATTGGACTCACATGGCGCCGCGGCCACACAGCTGAGCTCAGTTTTTCCCGCGCGCCACTTGAACAACAATACAGTACCCACGCTGCCACGCTACTCAACAATAGGGGTGGGCAGGTACCGGTACCAGTACTGGTACTAACAGTACCAGCTATACGGTACGGTACCGGTACCAGACTGCTCGGTACTGGTACCAATACTATCCAGTCGCTCATGGTGTCCCTCATTTCTTCCTCACACGAGTGAGGCTGAGACTGAGTGCATGAGTGGATATCTCGGTGATATGGATATTCTCTCTCTCTCTCTCTCTCTCTCTCTCTCTCTCTCTCTCTCTCTCTCTCTCTCTCTCTCTCTCTTAACTAAATGAAGTGATATTTATTTCTCAATAGAAACCTACCTCTTGTTTGATTTACATTGTTTTTGATTTACGCGACCTCTTCAAGGACACAATACTCGCATAAATCGAGTTACCTGTACTTTATATTACTATTTTTTTCATTTAATTTTTTTTTATCCATGTCTTTAAGGGACTTAAGTTTATTAATAACAAACTTGATAAAAAAAATTCATGACTATGGACACTTTTTTCAGGCCAGCACTGATTACTTTTTTTTTCTTCTCTTCTATGGTGGAACATCAAGTAGTGGGTCTTTTATTTTCTTAACATTTGATATTGTCCATTAAATGCTGGAATTGTTGTATAAAAAAAAAAATCAGTGCACAGGTATTGGTATCGGTATCGGTCAAATATTGGGGTATCGGTATCGGTATCGGTATCAGTCAAAATTTTGGTATCGGTACATCCCTAATATATGTATATATCTATCTATCTATCTATCTATCTATATATATATATATATATATATATATATATATATATATATATATATATATATATATATATATATATATATATATATATATATATATATATATATATATATATATATATATATATATATATATATATATATATATATATATATATATATATATATATATATATATATATATATATATATATATATATATATATATATATATATATATATATATATATATATATAAATATGGTGCAGATTGTCACACTATTTATCAGACACTTTGTAATATTTGATTATTTATTACTAATGAAGCTGATTAAATATAAATCACATACCAAAGTCAAAATACTTGAAAAATTGTTCCTTTGTTTCCGGTTGTACACGAAGTTCCTTTAGGGCACATGGAGAATCAGTAGAATGGTTGTGATTGCCCTTTATAGTGATGAAGCAGGGATACTGTTGTCTCAAGGGGTCGTTCTTGATTGTGTATTTTGTCACTACCTTTAATTTCAGATCAAGTTCAACTTCGCAGCTGAAAAATGTGAACGGTAGTTTATCAACGGCCTTCATTTGCTGGTAACTATATAGTATATCACAGGTATAATTATTGAAGTGAGGACATAAGAACATAAGAATAGAATGAAACTGCAAAACACCTACTGGCACACTATAGGCAGTTTCTTATACCAACCCTCAGTGAAAATGTATGAGCTGAACCCACCCTTCATTAGTCATATGCTTCTCTGACCTATTCTTGAAAGCATTTCTTTTTCCTTTTTTTTTTTACAGTAAAGGAAACAGGTCAAAGGCAAAAAAAAGAAAACAATAATGCAAATCACTGCTCTGATAAAAAGAGTTAAGAGGAATGGCCAAATGAGAGGTCAATTTTGGGAGGAGAGGTATCCTGATACTCTCCTCTTGAAAAAGTTCAAGTCGTAAGCAGTAGAAAATACAGATGAAGCAAGATTGTTTCAGAGTTCATCAGTGTGAGGGATGAAAGAGAGAAGATGCTTGTTAACTCTTGCATGAGGGATTTGGACAGTATAGGGATGACCTTGAGTAGAAAGTTGTGAGGAGCAGAGCCGTAGAAGGCATGCAGTTACCAAGTTTAGAAGAGCAGTCAGCATGAAAATATCAATAGAAGATAGAAAGAAAGGTAACATGGCAGCAGAATTTAAGAGGTGCAGAATTAAAGAGGTAGGAGACTGTCAGCAAGAGGAGAGGAGTTGATGAGATGAAGAGCCTTAGACTCTATTCTGTCCAAGAGAGCTGTGTGTATGGAACACCCCACACATGAGATGTATACTCCACACGAGGGCGGACAAGGCCCCTGTATATGGATAGCAACTGTGCAGTGGAAAGAACTGACGGAGATGATACAGAATGCCCAACATCAAGGAAGCTGATTTAGTAAGAGATGTGAAGTTTCCAGTTAAGATTTTGAGTTAAGGATAGACCTAGGATGTTTAGTGTAGAAGGTGACACCTGAGGGTTGTCGAAGAATAGGGGATAGGTGTTTGGAAGATTGTGTTGAGTTGATAGGTGAAGAAATTGAGTTTTTGAGGTGTTGAAGGACTACAGGTTCCTTCTGCCCCAATCGGAAATGATAGCAAGGTCTGAGGTTAAGCGTTCTGCAGCCTCCAGTCTTAAGTCTTGTAATTCCTGTGGGGAGGGTCTTCTGTTGAAAGAAGTTGAATAATGCAAGTAGAGTCGTCGGCATATGAGTGGACAGGACAATTTGTTGTGTAGAGATCACTGATGAATATCAGAGAGAGGGAGAGACAGAAATTATATTAGAGTTTTTGTTTCAACCTCCCTGTCAGGGAGTGCATTCCATGAGTCCACAACTCTATTACCAAACCAGTTTTACCTATGTTTTTTTGTTTTTTTTTTTATCTAAATTTATCTAATTTGAAACCATACTATGGGTTCTATCTTGACTGTTTAGTTTTAAAACTCATTGATTAGTTTTATTAGTTCTTATTAGTTCTGTTGAGCCACTTTAATACTTCTAAAGTCTCCCCTAACTATGCATCTCTCTACAGAGTGTAAGTTAAGCTTTTTAAATCTATTCATATATGGCAGATTTCTGATGCCATGTATCATTTTCATCATTCTCCTCTGTATTCTTTCCTGTGAATCAATGTCCACTCTGTAAAAGGGCAACCAAAACTGCACTGTGTAATCTAGATGGGGCCTAACTAAGACATGGTATATAATTATGAAATAACCTCCTCAGACCTATTATACAGCATTAATAATGTTTTAATGCCTGTAGAATTAGAACTGAAAAAGTGATCCTTACCCGGTGAAAGTTTTCTTTTTTCCAGAGTGGCGTGTGTCTCCATGATGGCACTTGTAAGTTCTTCTGAGGAGACTTTTGTATTTGTATGCCCTGGTGATGTTGAAGTCAGCATGCATTGCTTTTCCATATGCTAGTATCCATTTTTTAGCATCTTCTCCAGTTGTTGCATTTGTGCGAAGTACTATATATCCTACTTTCTCTTGCACCACAATTGTTTCAAAGCCATCAATCTGGGTCGACCAGTTCTTTGGTAGTATGGTAATCTTTGTTTTGGTTTTACTTGGTGTCGCCATGTTCTCACATTGATTCAGTAAAACCTACTTTTTCTTGAAGAAGAATAAAAGTTCTGAAGGTATCTGCCTTCCACTGCAACAGCACAAGGACGACTGAGAAACAGTAACAGAATGATGCATCGGGCAGCACAAACAGAGCTATACTGGCAATTATTGTGCATCGGGCACCAGGGTTCCTCGCTAGTGGGCGAAGCGTGATATTTCTGTGTTACTAGTTAGAAATCTACATCCTGGCCTGGCCAGTCAGCATGCAGCTCACCTAGCTGTTCACCCTTCCTTACAGGATGGTCAATAAATGGGTACCTGGGGAATTCTTGGGAAGGCAAACTGTAGTAACCCGGAAGTTTCACTGGCCCTGTGTCGGACTGATAGATTCTCTCCCACCACGCCTTCGCGGTCTAGTGGTTAGCATGCCTAACTATTAATCTGCGGGCCCGACTTCGAATCCCAGCCCGGGCACCCGGCGTGCAGTTCACCCAGCTGTTCATCCTCCCTTTCAGGCTGGTCAATAAATGGGTTCGTGGGGAAACCTGGGGAAGGTAAATTGTGGTAACCCAGATGTTACACTGGCCCTGTGTCCCAGAGTAATGGATTTACTCACCTGGTTGGCCCATCCATTCTCTAAAGCATGAAAAGGATATGTACAGCAGGAAAAGTTGAGTGGGCCAAAAAATTGCAGGCACGCCAGCCCATAAGTTGCTAAATCATATTGGGAAAGCTACATGTGACTATATGGGCTGGAAGGATGTACTATAAGCAGTGTACTTGTGTTGAGTCTTGAAAATCATAAAGCTCATCAGATAAGCGAGTGTGTCGGGCAGACTTGAAACTGGCAAATGAGTTTGTTCCTACTACTTCATCAAAAGGAAATTCCAAAGGGTTATAACTGTTGCTAAAAAATCATGTTCTGCAGTCAATAGATGTAAAGTGATGAGCACCTTGAATCTGTGTGACCTCTAGTAGCTGACTGGAGAGGTAAATGGAATAAATCAAAGGGTTTGAAAACTAATTGGTTTTGAAATATTTTCCAACATTTCATAAGGTCTGAACAAATAAAACGCTCTTTGACTGAATGGTAAGTTTAACCTCCCCAGTGACCCCTCCCCGCGCTCAGTGCCAGACGATTATCTTTTTTTTTTGGGGGGGGGGGGGGGGAGCAAACCAACTCAAAATAATGCATAACAATTTGGAACAATAGAGAAAGTGGTTTGGGGGACTAAAAATTGCTCAAAACTCACCCTTCATGCTGTGCAGCTGAAGTGACGAGCGGCGCTACCACTGTTGCCGTTCTGTGCAGTCTGCCTGGACACCTCTGTTCAATTATTTTCATATAATACATGTTGTGGAAATGTCAAATGATGCTTTTTCTTATATTTCCAAAGAAAATTAGTGCACAACTTAAAACAAATGGAAGAGTTTCCATCACTTGTTGCCAGGGTAAAAAAAAAAAATCATTTTTCTAAAAAAAATTTAAAAAAACAATTTATTTGATTTAAATAAGTTTTTATTTTATTTAAATCAATTTTTTTATTAAAATTACTTTTTTTGCATTAATCCTTGTTTGTTTCCACTGATTATTTGTTTCAGTCTTAAAAGGCCATTTTATTGTATTAAATTTGGCCAATGTTAAATGAAACTATAGTTTAATATACATTACCCGAAGATGAGAATTTCACTTAACAATCATAAGTAGGACTCATAGTTTATTTTTTTTATAAGCTTTTCAATATTTTTCTTGTAAGAGATGGCAATAATTCACTGGTGCCTGACTTGCTACAAGACCTTTACAGTATCAGTACAGGCAGTGACATCTCAAGTAATGGTCAGCTTACTCTTTTGATTTTGCGGCGCCCTTGTCATTAAGCCACGAACTTTGGAAAATCAACCGCTTTGGTGCGAATCGCCATAACTCACTTATTTCTGGGGCTACATGCCAAATTACAGCCTTCTAGAGGCAATAGCAAGGCCACACTAGACAAAAACGGCAAAGTGTCTGGAGTTCGTCAAAATCGTTCTCAACAGGGTTTACGTTTCGAGCTCTAGCGACTGAACTACTGGGAGTTGGGAAATGTTATGCACCATATTGTAAAGCACATTGGTAGGGCTAAATCATTTGTTAATAAGTTTTTTTTAAATTCTCAAAAAATGCGTGGGTTTCAAGTTAGGGAACTCAAAAATAGCTTTTTTCAGAGCCGTTTATTGCGAATTTATTTGATTTTTAACCCTTTCGTGTCGGTTTTTGAGCCCGGTCGCTAATCAAAAAATATAGCCCTTTCATTTCATATATAAAATTTAAATCATTAGATATTTTACTCTTGATATAACACTTAAATAATTTTAAATACAGTATATTTAATTTTGGCTTAAATCATGATTTTTTTACTATGATTTAAATCAATTTAAATCAAACCAAGCCTGCTTGTCGCTATTTTTTTTTCTATTTTCTTATGCTATTATAGAGCCTGTGGGGAAGAACTATACTGGCAAAATAGTGGTGGTGGTAGTGGTGGTGAAGCAGCGTGGGTGGCAAGAGGGAGCCTGTGAGGTGATAACAAAGGTTCACATTCTTCCTCCGTTCTCTTCGCTTGTTGCTCCACACTCCATCCCTCACATCAAGGGGCGTGCCTAATCACCATGATGAAGGAGACTGAGTCTGTTCATCTTCCCCAAAAGATAGTCAACATAGCTGAGGTGTAACAGAGGTGTTGCAGTACCCAACATGGCAAACCTTACATGGGGAAGGATGAACACTTTCTTCCCCACTGCTGGAGGCTGAGGAGGGATGGACAGTCCTTATCTACTTCAAAGTCATCCTCAAAGAGGTCACAGATTAACTTGTCATCCTTCAAACCCCACACATTTTTTTTTTTTTTTTTTTTTTTACAAGAGACAGCTCAAGGGCACAAAAAAAGAAAGAAAACAACAATAAAAAAAAAGCCCGCTACTCGCTGCTCCCAAAAAGAATCAAAAGAGGTGGCCGAAAGAAATTGTGAATACTTTCCCAACTGAACCTAGGGTATGACATGGTGGGCCCACAAATGATGGGTAGGTACTGGCACGATTGTGCACAACCAACCAAACCTACTAGAATGAGTGAGTCAGACACTTGAGCACGTGACAAGGAAGGAATACTCTAAGGGTGGCGCAATTTTCAAACCACTACGACCATAATCTTTTTAATTATGATTTTTCTTCCACAGACGTATATACTGTAAACCTTTGATATAATGGACAATTGGGGGAACTTAGTCCGTTAATGCCAAAAGTCTGTTATAAGTGGCAGAAATTTAAAAATACATATAATAATACCGACGAACCTAATAAACATAGGTATATATTTTTTTATTGTGTATGTTGTCTGCACGTTGTCTGTATTGCTGCACAGCACACTAGGCAATGGACTGCGAGGCACTGAGGCTGCCAGGTTGGCAGTGGGGCCCTACTGTCACGGGTATGGGTAAAATTTTACAGTGTGCCCATCTCGCACTGGCAGACGAAACTTCTTTTTTTTTATGTAGTGTTCGGTGTGTTATTAAATAATCTGGTAACTCCTTCTGTTGCAAATCATTAAATGACTGACTTTTAAATGCCTGGCCTGTTGTACACCCCCTGCCGTACCCACAAAATAGAGAGGTTCAACTTGCTTATGCCTACTGTTTATACATTTCACTCATCCCTCACAAAGATCACAAGTGGACAAACTAGAACAAAAGCAGGCAAATTAATGTTTTTCCTGCTGTGTATTCCCCCAGTGTGCATGCATGCTGGACAGCAGAGTGACTTATTTCTGAGTGGAGGTATTTCTCACAACACCAGCCTGCGTAGTGGACCACCCTCACCACCGCCCTGCACTGTGTATTTCTGCCGCCCTAAACCCCATGGCGAATAAATTTAAACTAATCAAACCTAGCTTGACTTATCTAACATGATGGCTTCGCTCCCCTCGACCCCCTTAAGCTGTGTCAGTACTGACACTCACAAACACTTGACTATTTTCCATTACAGTTACATCCTGGATTGATGCATAAGACTTTCTTGTGGTGTAAACAGGTTCTTCATTTGAATGGGAACCAAAAGAAGGAAAATATTTCATCAGGTGGGCTGAAAAAGGCTACAGTATCCGAAGGATGGAACAGCAGATAAAGGGAGGAGGGCAAGGTGGCTAGCAGACACTATTGCAGTTACCAGGCACAGTTGGTTCAAAAACTATTCTTGGTTGGTCCTGGTGGATTTCTGACCCTCTGACCTTGTCCATTAGATCTGAAATTCGTTATAAGTGGGTCCTTTATACCGAGGGATTACTGTATATGGTGGTGGCACTATTCACAGGTAAACTCCAGACCGTATAGTATATACAGCGGTGGCACTGGGCAGGTTAAAAGATTTAAGTTGCTGGGAATAGGGAAGGGATACCAAACCTGAGATCTGCTTGGTCCATCTCGGTCTATCACAAGCCCACAGGCCAATGTGATGGGGATGAACACCACGACCATGCGCACCTATAGTGTATGACCCCAACTTTACCTTACAGCCTCAAAGGGCCACAGGGACAGAGATGAGCACTGCCGCCACACATGTATATGCGACTTATTTCTGCATGGAGGTATTTCTCATAACACCGGCGGCACCGTCGCCGCAGCCACCGCCAGAGGAGGCGACGCGCTATCGTAAACATTATCCCCTATTTTCAAGAGTAAAAAAAAAGGCCTTGAATTGGATTTTGAAAGCATTTCCATGACTGTTGAAGGTTTGCAGAAAAGATATATGAAGAGATAGTGATGTTTCATAAGGTAGATAATGAGATACTGGCACGGTACTAAAACGAATCTAAACCCAGTATTGTTATCATATCATATCATAGGGCGGGAGGCCGGAGTGACTAGGGTAGGAGGCTGGAGTGACTAGGGTGGGGGACTGGAGTGACTTGGGGCCTGAGTGACTTGTAATCTGTAAACAATGCGTACGGACTAAATCAAGGGGATGAGACAACGCCACACCGGCGCCGGGGATCGAACCCGCAACCAGCAAGATGGGAGAGCCACTCCTTAACCAGTTGGTCAAAGAGGTACTCCACTCACTGAATGAGTTATGGGAGGCTCGCCCATCAGGCGGTTCTCGGCACCACATCTGGGTGTTGCGATTGGCAGGTTACTGACTGTGTTGGGAGTATCTTAGATTCTTGGCTACAATCTTGATACCGTTTACCGTTTACCATTGATGAGTTTTCAGGCCCTGCTCCACCGCTGATGCAGCACTCTCGAGGGCCGTCAACAATTACAACATTAGCCTTAATAATAGTCTTCAATGTATTTGTTCTCAAACCTCGTAGTGAGTGAGTGAGTGTCTTAATTTCTTTCACGAATAATATCACATATAACCATTAGCACAGTTTTCATGTCTGATATTTTCATTATAGTATCACAATTAAATATCTAACGATTATTTCCAGAACACTGAACATTCATCACACACAATTTATCTTTGAGTACAGACACTGATTAATAGCCATGATCAGTCATATTACGAATTCTCTCAATTTCAGTCTGGAGAACTACACAACACTGGTCATTCGCTGAGTGGTTGATTTCAGGCTTCTTGTACCTCACACAATTTATACATTTCTGCTCAGCCATGGTGCACTCCTTTGATTTATGGTTGCCAGCGCATTTGAAACAATTATCTTAATGGATAATGCGCAGGGCAACTGTATGGGTGCATAACACGTAACTCACGCAGAATATTGACTTTATTCAAATCTCGTGTCTTAGAGAATCGATAATGCTGCACCAATTTAAAAAAATGACCACTGCACAACGTGAGAAGCCTCCTTCCTGCCTCGTAATAGTCACTCTCGACAGGTTGGCCAGCCACTGCTGCAAAGTTAGTGTTATGTTCTATCAATTCAGTCCTTGTCTCTTGTCCACAGCTGGTAGTCTGTAGAATGATTTATCGAGGAACCTGTTCCGTCTGTTTAAGCACCCCATCACTCCACAAGCGGATGACATTTTGGCAAAAGGACGGTATTTTGGCACTAACCGATCACAACGGGGCGGCTCGCTGGGTTGTTGTGTTGCCGACGGAGACTCGCTTGTCGGCCCCGCGCGTCTTGATCTTGACGTCACAGATGGCTTGGTGTTTATCCCCAGGGCCCAGCCAGGCCATTGTATCGGCAGCTCCTGTGATTGATTGATTGATAGTTTATTGTTGCAGGTAAACAACAAGGGAGAAGGGAGGAACATGCCATCCCAACCCCCAGGCAGGACAGAGTGTGATTATACAACTATTAATACATGTGTAGGTAGCACCATGAAATTAAAAAGATACAATGGTAGGAAGGAAAGCACAACAAGGGAGGGGGCAGTACCTCCCCCTGGACAATAAGACAATAAAATGTGTGGACGGAGAACATTGCCCAAGCACTAGATGGGAATGAATACAGAGATAGAGTAAATACTAGTCCTTAAAGTAAAATACTGCAGAGATCACAGCCTTGTATAGCACGGCAGTAGTTCAGGCTGCCACACACGGCATCACCACCTTGGTGCAAACTGAGGGTGTTCCTTGAGGATAGCAGGGAGGACATCATGGTTCAGGAGCCAACAAATTGTCTGGGGCAGGTCAAGGCAGTCCCGTGGCTTAAACTTAGCAATGAGAGGGCATTCCATGACATAGTGATGCAGTGTGTGGCCCCTCGGCCTGGCACAGAGCGTGCAGCAGACACCAGGGGTTACTAACCTCCCAGTAGTACCTATAGCCTAGCTTAAGGCGCATTGCTACCACATCCTGAGGGGCACTGTGTCGCCCATAGGTAAACACAGCGCTGGGAGACACTAACATAGTGGAGGCTGCTGGCGCTGCCATTGTCACAGCAGTGTCTGAGTTGGGTAGCAATGCTATCACGTGAATAATGCCTAAGTCTATTCTTAACATAGCTAAGCGTATAGTCAGTGCCAGGGTCCACTGTGTCATCCTGAAGGGCTCGTCGAGCAAGGCAGTCTGCCTTCTCATTGAGCTGGATGCCCACATGAGAGGGCATCCAGGTGAAGTGGACCGTGGCACCTGCGGCCTCAAGGGCACGGACGGCAGTCAGGCACTTAGCTACAAGATCACAGTCGGCAGGGGAGGAGGACACAAGTTCATGCAATGCAGCCTGGCTATCGACAAACAAGTAGACATTTTCGTGCAAAGCTGCCACAGTGTGGAGAGCCTCAAGGATGGCATACAGCTCAGCCCGGGTCGAGGACAGGTACCCCGGCAGCCGCCTGGTAACCTCAATGTCAGTGTACTGAGTGGGGGAAGCGTAATCCCGGATAAACACGCCACAGCCCGACCTGCTGCCATCTACGGAGCCATCACAGTACACATGGACAGCCCGAACACGGGGGTAGCAGCTCCTGTGAAAGAAAACAAAATATGCGGAAAGTCTATGTTCTTCTCCGGGCAAGATATCATTCCCTACATCTCGCACGCCACATGCTCTCCAGGAACTCTTTCACTGCCTCAATCACTCGTCCATTCGTCTCTCCGCTCAGCCCCAGCAGCAGCACCATCCTCTCCCTTCTGGTCTTTTCCATTCACTCCACGTCTCTTCTCAATCAGAAACACCTGCATCTTCTTCGTTCTTTTTCTGTCATACTTCTTACATTCCAGCACTACATGCTGCACAGTCTCGTCCACACCCCTGTCACACATCTGGCACACTTTACTGCTGGACTCTGACAATCTATAATAGTTCCTTGCATTCACATCCAGACATTGTGCGCGCTCTAGCACGGAAAAGATCACCTCCCAGGCTTCCCTCATACCACACCTCACACTTTGGGGCCACTTTCTCCCTGTACCAGTCGAGGGGTTCCTTTCTTTCCATCTCATTCTTCCACTTGCTCAATACCTCATCTTTTACTGCCATATCTATCATATTCTTCCACTTTCTTACATCCCACTCAAACCCCTCTCCATTTCTGTTTGTTATTCTCCCGTGGTCCCGTGGTAGTCTCCGCCTTGCGCTCCAGCGGGGTGCTAGAGCCGCGAGCGTAAAGGTTGGCGACCTGCCCGGTGCCATGGGAGTGGAAAGGTGGGATCTTTTAGCCCCGTTGTTGGGCCTCCTCCTTGAAAGAATTGGGCATCTCTCTACCAGCCGTCTGGGTGGTTGCGAGGCATGCACCGCCTTCCTCCCTTGGGGTATATTCCCAACGAAATACCAAAAAAAAAAAAAGGTCAGTATACCCACCTACTACTTATACCCACTACTACTTACTTAGCACTAGTTAGACCTCATCTCGATTATGCAGTTCAGTTCTGGTCCCCCTACTATAGAATAGATATCAAGATGTTAGAATCTGTACAGAGGAGGATGACAAAGATGATTCAGGGGGTGAGAAACTTGCCTTATGAAGACAGGCTGAAGCAGTTAAATCTACACTCTCTAGAAAGGCGAAGGGTGCGAGGAGACTTGATCGAAGTTTATAAATGGATGAAGGGATTTAATAAAGGGGATGTCAATAAAATTTTGAGAGTGAAAGAGCCAGGTAGGACGCGTGGAAATGGTTTTAAGTTAGACAAATTCAGAGTCAACAAAGACATAGGCAAGAATTGGTTCACCAATAGAGTGGTGGACGAATGGAACAGGCTTGGGAGCCATGTTGTGGGTGCCAATACCATAGATACATTCAAGAAGAGGTTAGATAAAGCCATGGATGGTGAGGTAAGGTGGGGTTGAGTGTACAGGAGCTGCCTTGTATAGGCCAACCGGCCTCTTGCAGACTCCTTACGTTCTTATGTTCTTATGTACTTAACGCAACATTCCGGCCTGTCTATCATTCGTCCATTTGCCACCTCTTATATTCCACAAGTATACTTTTCTTGCTAATCTTGCATCCTCCATTCGCTCCAGTCTCACTTTATACCTCAGGTTGCCTTCACTAGTCTTTCCCTATAAGTGCTCCATCCCACGTCACCCCTAAGAGCCTCTACTGCCGCAAATCTTGGTGCATTCAGTGCCATTTTTGCTACCGTATTCTGCCCCACTTCCAGTTTCTCTATCTCACTCTCGTTCCATGTCACCACATTCATTCCATACATAATACTCGGGACAGCCACACTCTTCCAAACCTCACGGATGACATCATACTTACTCGCTCTCATCCTTGATGCACTCCCCAGACAGCCTACCCAGTACCCACTGGTTCGTCATACTTATCTTCTCATTCTTGGCCGTATTGCATCCATCCACACCCCTAGATACTTGTATTCAACTGTCTGTTCCAACTCATTCCCTTCCAGACTCCAAGTTGTTTCTCTCTCTTGGTGAACCAGTTTAAAAATAGCCAGTCTCCTGAGATTAGTGAACTTTTTTCTTATACTGATTATTGCATATGTACTTATATTGTATATTACTGTATACTTATATTGTATATACTTTTCTTTATCAAATGTTAATGAATTTTCCAAGAGTTGGCAGTTTGGAGAAACGAGAGGCATTGTTATTACCATTAACCTAAATCACAGGCTAGCTTTGGCTCTTCATCATGAAGACCTTCTGTGTCACAGTACCATTAAGGAAATGACCTAAGTATGTATGCAAGATTCAATACTTCTATACTTCAAACTACTTATCATAAAGCCATTGGTATGGAACCATTATTATGAGATTATTTTGAAATGTTACATCCAGGGATAAACAGGAAATGCCTTATCTGCCATTAAGGAATGAGGTCATAGGAGAATAGTGAAAGATACATTAGGTAAAGGTAAAGTTGGGGGCATACGCTGAAGCAGCGCATGGCCTCAGTGCTCATCTCTGTAACATTGGCCCTTGAGCCTGTGGTGGGAGGGAGCCCATTACCCCGGGACACAGGGCCAGTGTGACATCCAGGTTACCACAGCTTACCTTACCCAGGTTTCCCCAGGTACCCATTTATCGACCAGCCTGAGAGGGAGGATGAACAGCTGGGTGAGCTGCACGCCGACTGACCAGGCCGGGATTCGATCCTGGGCCCACGGAGTAGGAGCCAGGCACGCTGACCACTAGGCCATGGAGGCGTAAGATACATTATTGGCTCAGAATAGAGGTAAATAGGGTTTGTGGGTAAAAATGGAAGTAAGTAAATAGATTGGTTGAAGGAAAGTTACAATACTTTTAATGGAGAATATGCAACTGAAGATTCTGGACACTACCTACTTGCAATTAAAGTATGTGTCAACAGAAACACCACAAAAAAGGTTTACAATACTGTATTAGGGATGGACAACATACAAGAAAATTGGGTGAACTTATCTTACTCAAAACCATTCATAATGCAAGTTCAACATCCACTCTAAAGCAAGAACCAACAATGTGACAGTAGCATCATCAATCAACTGACTTGGTTGGTAAATCTCATAAGCAATTCATGAAAGTGTTTAAGTGCCAAGAGTACCATTAAAACACCCTATGTATCAGTGAATTCCATGCACTCTCTGCCTTTTACAACACTGCCCTTAATGATGACAATTGCTAAGTATGTGATTGCCGAGAAACAGCTGCATCATGTGTATATATATCCTGTTGTAGTCATATTCTATCTACAAATGCAACAAAAATTAAGGTATCACATGGTGTATATTAAGAACAAGCACTCATGCCCACTGATGAAGTTATATCATCAGCTATACTTATGTAATGTTCCTTTGTTGATCCCACAGTACAGGCGAAAAACATACACCAGCCACACAAAGCTGAACACTTCAGCGTTAACTCTCACAGTTTAATACCCTATCCAAGTGTAATACATAGAATATACACCAAAGAATTCATTACCCCCCAAAAAAGTCACTTAACTGCATTTTTCCAAATTGTTAATGACACAACCATATTGCTTACACATCACAACACTGTGAAAACCAAATTAAGTCAATGTTAATCAGAGAGCTGTTTTATTACCCCAAGAATATGATGAAAAGTGAAAACTAAACCCTATAAAGCATACAAAGGAAAGCCAGATATCCACAGCTTTAACCCTTTCCATCCGTGATGCAGATGTCGGTGTCACAGTATGGATAGAGTCAAGAGGAAATGGAAGAGGATCAATCCTCTTCTAAACCTCTCAATCCTCCTCTAAATTCCTCTTGATCCTCTTCCATTTCCTCTTAAGAGGTTTAGAAGAGGATTAAGAGGTTTAGAAGAGGACTAACCCTTTCCATATGGTGACGCTGTCGGACGCCGACGTCGTCAGAGTGAAGGGGCTAAGGACAGGTTACTGGAAATGCATGCATGTTGTTGACTACATCCTGATAGCATGACCCTAAAGGTAAGGGAAAGGCAGGAAAAAAGTGCTTTTCTGTGTATACTTCTGCATCTCTTCTCAGCCAACATACGTGTTGTGGAAACAAAACACCGACACTAAAATGAACACAAACATTACCTGAACTTTAAAAGAAAAAAATTTACATCCCACTTTATTGCACACACTATTGAATAGAAGATACTTAAGTCACAGTTTAACACACTCTTCAGCATCAAGAGCTCCAAGCAGACACAAAACTTTGGTATGAGTCCTAATGGTGTAAATAATTATAAGAGAACAACAGACCTGCCACTGTCCTAGTCATGACCAACTGCACCACAAAACTGGTGACATCATTATTGACCTACTTGGCTTCAGCAAAACCAACACGGTTATTCCCAAGGTCAAACTCTGTGTAGAAACGGCCAATGAAGACGTCACCAAGGATCCACAGTGGACCCATGGGAGCGGGGATGTCCAGGCCCAGAAACCCAGACAGGCAGCTCACCTGACCAAACTGACTCACCTGAAACAAAGGGGATGAAAGGTCACATAAAACACATTTCTTTATATGATGAGATGCCTTGATGAAATAAACCTAACAGATCACACCACAAGCTTTAAAAACAATGCGAGAAGTCAAATGACCAATTAAGAAAAATAAATTTTTGCAGTACAGAATGAAAAACAAATGTAGTCTCTTATCAAACCTAATCTTTACCTTTGGGGTACAGAATACCGAAATTTTGTTGGTCTTTCCCGGCAGCTTTTAACCCATTTCTTTATTCATCTTTTTTTATTTTTCGGAAGGGGAGGCAGTTAAAAAAAAGAAGAAAAAAAAGCCTCCTGGTGCTGGGTCATATGGGGTCACTGTTTGGGGTTGTGGTTTCAGATATAAGACTGGATGCCCTTCCTGTCATCACGTGCTGGCACCAAGGTTTGAGCTACCTCGCCCTGGCTCTTGACTTCCCTGGCTGGACCCTCTAACACACTAGACCACAACACCCCACCATGAAAACTTAACTGATGCTGTATAATGCTTCAGTGATGTACCACTTCCTGAGCCTCCTCCTTACCCTGAGAATGTAATCCTTCCCTTCCAGTGTAAAGCCCTTCCCACCAAACACAAAGGTAATGTTGGGCAGGTGGGGGATGAGGGAGCAGTCCACTTGCCACTCTCCTCCAACGATGGGCTTGGCACCAATCTGAAACAAAGAGCAACAGAGCTTTAGAAAACTTCTGTCAAACTCCACTCAGCCAAGTGAAGTGGAAAAAAAAAAATAATAAATAAATAAATAAATGAATAGTACAGTAAGTAGCATAACAAATATGATAACCTTCCAGTTACAGCTGAGGCCACCTAACTACTACTGTATATCAACAATGCTAAGTTACCATCAAGAGAAGCCCCATTACACAAACCTTCTTGTTGAGGAGCCGAGCCTCCTCTGCAGGAGCAGCAATGAGGGAGGTGCCAGTGTCGGCAATGGCCTCACATCCACCCTTGCAGATGGGAACTGGGGTGCCATTCATCTGCATGCTGGAGGAATAGTAAGATCATGAGCATCATCATCTTCACTTCTACAGAGAGAAACTTGTGAAGGAGATACACTTGCATCATGGCATTCATTGCAAGAAAGTAAGTGAATAAATCAATTTCTGCAAATTTATCTGACCTCCTTGAGGGGACCGGCTTTTTTCTTTATTCAATGAGTTATTGGTTATTGTCATGATTTATATACCAGACGTAAGGGACACCCTATGCATAAGATTTAGCCCCCCCCCAAAAAAAAAATACAATTATCACCTTTCCATTTTTTACCAATGACAAATTCTGGAAAATTTGAAGTTTTTTTAAAAGGCTATTTCTACTATGATAATTGCTCTACATGGGAACAATTACTACAGTACAAGAACCATGTTTAGGCCAATGAAAGTATAGCGAGATATTGTATCAATAATCATTAGTTTGCAGAACATAAATTTTCAAATTTTCATGGTCATAATTTCCCCCTAAAAATTCAGACATAAATACACCATAATTCAGTCACTTCATATACGAGAAAAAAAAACTCACTATAATTTGATTCTTACAAGTCTAGGCATGGTTTTGGTGTTAGTTTCATTGAAATTGGTTGAAAAATGGTAGAGAAATTGAAATGCAAACTTATATAACTTACATTTTGAGATACGGCCAGGTAAAGTTTTGAATGCGTAACATTCAAACATAGCGAAGTGATATCATGGCATTTATCCTTTCATTTATTTGTAATGATATATAAAAAGATGTCTTCATGTTCAGTCATATATTTTGATGTCCAGGCATAAAATATTCTGTCTGTAAGGCTCCTGGTCCCCCACCACCCACCCCGCCTCAGCCTGAGGCGAGGTATTAGCTCACAAAGGAGGGGTGTCATAGCTGCCAAGCTACTCATTGTTGCCAGGTTTGTTTCAGAATGCTCCTGGAGCACCTCTTTCTTCTTCTCTTTGATGTTTTTTGATCTCTTCTTACTCATGCTTTTCCTTTTAGTATTTTTTTCTTGAACCTCACTCTGATAAGCTCAGATGGGCCCTGAGGCTGTATGTGTGTGTGAGCCGGGGTATAGAGAAGGATAAATGCCAGATGTCACTAACAGGGTAACATGTTTCTCGAAAATAATCGTAATAATCGATGTATTACATGCCCAGTACATTTCATAATGTTGAGTTTGATGCGTGGGGGTCCATTATACCACCATAAAAAAAAGTAATGCGAATTTTAATGAAAAATTTCATTAGTTTCTCAAAGGGCATAGGCAGCTGAGGAATTTTTTTCTCAGTTTTTCATTTTTGACAGATATTTGTCGTTTTCAACCGACCGGCCCCCTTAATGGAAGAATGTATTTTTAAAAGGGAACCATTGACCTTCTGCAGAGTAAAAGATGTATTTTTTTAGAGAACAAGAGCTGGTAAGTTTTGTATTTGTGTGACTCTTATAAAGGAGAAACACTCACCCATCCATCTTGAACTGCCAGTAGCCACGGCGGTCGACAGGCAGGTAGGTGAAGTCTCCTGTGTAGTATTGAGGGTCGGAGCCTCCAAGAATCAGCTCACCACCCTCGGCAGCAGACGGGTCTCTGGGTAACACAAAGGTAAATTGTGTTATGAAGTGTTCAATAGTCAAGATCAAGTAACACTAGGAGGTTTTAAAAATTATACAAGAAAATTAAACTGCTTCTTTAGATATCAGAGCAGAGTTTGAAAGGTCATTTACACACATAATAATAATGGGTAAGTTTTCATAAACCATGGCATAACTCCCAGAATAAGAAGGGCCTTGAAAACAATATTCCACACCTGTTGAGGTAGAAGCTGAAGATAGGGGCTGCCACCAAGTTCTGTGCCACCATGTTGTAGAAGACGGGAGTGACGCCATCCACGGCGATCCTGTCATAGGCCATGCCCAGGATGCCATCAAACTTGGCAGCAACAAAAGCCAGACCCGGCTCACTCAGGGCCTCTGCAAATGTCTGGTCCTTCACAGCCACAGACCCAACCTACACACCAAACATGCTTACAATGATTTAAACACAATGTCCTGACGGAAAGTAAAAATGTCAAAAACTTGCATTGGCATGCTCTTGAACCTTTTCACTAAATGAAATAGAAAAATATCTTCCTACAATCTCTTCTTCACATGTCACATTAATTAAACAAAGGCCACACTCACAGTCACAGTGTCTGTAGAAAGGTAGCCCGAGAGAGAACCAGACCCGTACTTGATGGCAAACTCTGTACCATTCTTCTTAAAGGATGAGGACTTCCCGGAGTCATACTTGTTGTGAAGCACTAAAAATAAGAACAACACATCAATATGAATCTTATTTCTATAATAAATTCAGTGTCTTGAAAATACTACCTAGAAAAGAGCAGGAAACGGTTTGCTGCTTTCATGGACTCCGAGATGGCTTATGACAGGGTTGACAGGAAGGGTTTATAGGATGCCCATTGCCCAGACGATATATGGTATGATGGGCTGTTTACTTTAAGGGATCAGATATTTTTACAAGGACGAAAGTGCCTCTGTATAAATGAGGACAAGTGGGGAGAGTTTTGGTGTTGGTGTGGGTGCAAGACAGAGGTGTGTGATATCAACATAGCTGTTCAGTATTTACATTAATGGTTTTATGAGAGAAATGAAAACCAGAATAGGAGATTTTCACACAAATCTGAAAGTTAGAGGTACAGAGCAGTCCATGATGGAAGACCTATTTGCAAACAATAGTGTTGTAGCAGAAAATTAAAAGATGCTTCAGAGAATGGTGGATGAATTTGACAGGGTGTGAAAAATGAGAAAGTTGAAAATAAATTAAGAAAGAGTGAGGTAATGGTATCAAAAAGGGCAACAGAGCAGACCACTGATTTTGCAAACCATTCCTTAACATTATCCTATATCAGAGGGCCAGCACTTCTTTTAGCTGCCTTTTCTAATACAGTGAATCATCATATAGCTACTCTAGATCTCCTTCCCTCAGAAATTTATAAGACCAACTGTGTTCAGCATAAAACTTCACTCTTATATAATTACACAGCCAATTACACACAAGTCTATACCAACACATTTTATGATGAAAAGAAAAAAAGAAAATCCATAATATCTAAGTCTGGAAAGTGAACTTCCCTGCAGGTGATATCCCACGACCCCTGTAATCAATAGTCACACCAGCCGGGGAGGGAAGCCTTAGAGGTGAGCCAGGCAACACACCTGACCCTGAGTGGATACTAGATTCACTTGAATATAACTCTTACACAGTCTTGCAAAACTACATTAATTTTTACCTAAGCAGGTTTGAATAGGCATCTGTAAGGAAGATTACATCTGTCTGTCTGTCTGTGTGTGTGTGTGTGTGTGTGTGTGTGTGTGTGTGTGTGTGTGTGTGTGTGTGTGTGTGTGTGCACGCACACATACATGTCTGTAACCTGAACTTTCCCACCCTTTATGTATTGTGATTGCTTCTAGAGTCCATGATTTTCAACCAGCTTGTTATGGGAAATGGATGGAATAATTGATAACAACATTAATGACTAACACACCAAAAGAAGTAATAAGTATGTAAGAAATTCATTAACTTCTACATTCCCAGACCTGAACTCTGGCAGCCAATGATCTATTTTTCACTTTTTTCCAACTTAATATTCTATCCTGCAGCACCACCAACACTCACAGCAGGCAATGTTGGTGAAGTGGCAATGCTTGGATGGCACCCACAGGTTGGAGGAGCCAGTGTCAAAGACCACTCGGAAGGTTTGGGGTGGCGTACCGATGGAGATGGGGCCGTAGTACTGAGCCTGCAGGGATATCACTTATTCAATGTGTATTCCTATTAACTCTATACAAGCACAACTAGAAAAAAGTGCATTCGGTACTTATGCTGCAAGTTATAGCATGTTTCACTACTAATGTATGAGCACCTCTAGATAAAAAAAAAAAAAAAAAAAAGTCAATTCTGATATTCATGTTGCAAGGTATAGCATTTTTCACAACTGATAACAAAAATGTAAACCCAATTTTTTCAAGTCATTCTGAAGCTTATGTAGACCAAGGAGTAATATACAATAAGCAGGTGAATAGCACTGACTCGACAAAGCCCACTGAAGAATAGAACATTGTATCCTTCCCGACCCAGATATTAAACTTATGCGCAGTTGTGATAACACTTAAAAGTAAGGGAGCCTTCTCAATGATTTTTCACATGGCAAATGGCTTCAGCCCCACATCCATAAGAGGGTGATAAAAAAAAGTGAACATTACCTCCATTCTGTGGAACTCTGGCTAAGGCTTCATGCAGCTAATCATCAGATAAACATTATATATGTGAAAACAAATCACACCTTGCTATCTTTTATATACAGGGCAGAGACAGACCAAAAGAAAAAAAGAAACATGATCTTCCTAAAGAGAACATGCCAAAAAAGAAAATCAGTTTTTAGTTTCAGAGATATTTTACTACTCCCTTCTTTTGAGTTTGTCAAATAAAACTGATCAAATGTATAGAATAAAAGTTGTATCACACAAGACTACACTACTGCCACTACAAAAAGACGTACGTCCATGTAGTTGGACAGGGGCTCTGGCATGGGTCCGCCCTGCCCCCATCGCCGCCGCACCAGCTCTACGGATGTGTTGACCTCCTGAAGTGTGCGGCGAGCTGACTTGACCTTGTATAATGGTATTCTGAAGACAAAATGGCCTGGTTACTCACATTTACTAGTATGAGCCTCTTGAAGATTGAAATAAATCACCCACACTTGTAGATGTTCAAACCACACACCTGACAGTTCAGACTGGGTGATCTATTCTTAAACCTAAGTGAATCCAACTGTAAAAGCAGTTACTCTTGATTTCTTGGGAGTGTTACTCATCTGGCTGGCCTTTTCCTTACAGGACATCACAACAAATAAGAAAACCTTGAATGGCAAATATGTAAGCCTCTACTAGAAAAAATTTACATTACATATATACAGGTATATATCGTCTAAGAGTGTAGAAAATAGAGTGTGAAACTAACTTCTTGGAGTGAAGAGCCACAGTTACATAGCAAGGCAGATCATTTCACTCATGATAAATATGTACTACTACTTGTGTAGTTGGCATTCCTTTTGTTACTCTAGGTTCACTTTGAACCAATCTTGTCACATATAACCTGTTGCAATAACTTTTCCAAGCACAATTTTCATTACAAATCAACACAGGCATCAACAATAGTTTTCACCTCTAAATAGCATCTTGAGGTTGAAATGGTTATTGCACCAATGTCTGTTGAATGTCTCTGCTGGAGAAATGAACTTAAGTAATTTACAGCATAAAATAATCTAGTTCATGAGTCCACCCTTAATGACATGACAGCTGAGTTGGCAGCAAACTGGGTCCTTTTGATGACACTGCAAAACAATAGTGCAACACCCTGCTGGTTCCTGTTGCTGTGGGGGTTGTTGGCCAGTAATGTTGCAATGTCCAACACTTTGCCAATGGCCCTTAGAATAGAAAAGAAACTACCCTAACAGCATACAACTACTTATTCATGGATAAAACATGTTGAAAGAGAATGCTGATAAGTGTGTGTGTGTGAAGTCACAGCCACAGCTCCATGCCTGATGCCTGACATGCCCCATAAGCCTCTTGCTGCTCCTCAATTCACCATAGGCAGACAAAGGAAGGACAGACTCATACCCACCAAAACTTTGAACTTGAGTGGCATGATGACAAAATGATATACCCAGATGATGATTAGCTAATGAGCAATTACACTGTGCATCACTTTAGTCCACTCATTGGTTCAGCCCACACAGCCAGTCAGTCTTTCTATGAACCAGTCTTTTATATTTATCAAAGGTCAAATGGAGTGTTTATTAGTATGTTGACAAACACAAAAAAGTATAAAAAAATAACATAACTACATATAACGAGCTGTTGCCAAAGGCTTATTTATTACTCCATGCCTGCAGATGGCCTTCCTGCCTCATAAAACACCCTTGTCACACACTGAGCAACTCATCATGCCTACCTAGCAACCCATAGCAGAGCAGAGAAGGAGAACAGAGCAGAGAGCAGAGTATAGAGCAGTGCAGAAGTTTCTTAACATGCCAATAACACACAACCCATTCATGACTCACCCCTGTCAACCCATGACCTGGCCAAAGCCTGTAACCCTACCAACCTAACAGAGTAGTAGAACATGCCAACAACACACAACCCCTTCCTGACTCATCCCTGTCCGGCTGTTCTTGTGTGACTCACCCCTGCCAACCCTCGCCTTGACCTGCCCCTGTAACCCTGCTGAACTAAGAATGGCAGTCTTAGCATCGTAGCAGAACTTTCTCAACATACAACACACAACCCTTCCTGACTCACCCCTGTCTGGCTGTTCTCGTGTGACTCACCCCTGCCAACCCTCACCCTGACCTGCCCCTGTAACCCTGCCGAACTAACAAACAAAGAATAGCAGTCATAGAGCGTCGTGGCAGAACTTTCTCAACATACAACACACAACCCTTCCTGACTCACCCCTGTCTGGCTGTTCCTATGCGACTTACCCCTGTCATCCCTCGCCCTGACCTACCCCTGTAACCCTGCCGACCTAAAAAAAAAAACAGTAGCAGAATCTAGAGCAACGTAGCAGTATAGAGAGCAGTGAAGCAGAACATTCATATCATGCCAACACCACACATCCTTCCTGACTCACCCCTGACCGGCTGTTCCTAAGCGACTTACCCCTGTCAACCCTCGCCCTGACCTGCCCCTGTCAACCCCTGCCTGGCCCTCACCTCCCCAGCTCCGCCGTGGCCAGAGTCGCCAGAGCCAGCAGCAGTAGTCCCTTCATGATGCCTTTCTTGCCTCCTGCGCAACTGAGTGACTGGCGTAGCACTAAACACCGGCGTCCTCGTCCTGCCTCACAGCCCCCAAGTGGTCATATGACTGGGCCCCGCACCGAGCGTTGTCTCCTCTCCTTGTTATGGCGCCCCGCACCGAGCATAAGGCGATGACGTGAGAAACCTGTTACGTCCGGTTCTGTGTATTTAATTTTTACCCACCCTTAACTAACCATCATAGAAAAGTATATATTATTGAACTGAGCCATCTGATTGTCACGGGTAGAGAGTGGTGAGATTAGAGCTGTGTGTGTGTGTGTGTGTGTGAGGTGGAGAACGTTGGGAAAGGCCTTTGTTCTAATGATTGCAGGGGAAGGATGATAATTTTTAGGCCCCACACTGAGCATAACGAAAGCCTCTTGTTTAGTTATCTCTGGTCCTTGTATAATTGATCATTTAACCCCCCCTATATATTGCTATACAGTCGAGTTAATTGTTGGATGTCGTATCGTAATTTGCATATATATAGTCAAATGTTTAAATTGTGTTTTATAGAATATATATATATATATATATATATATATATATATATATATATATATATATATATATATATATATATATATATATATATATATATATATAAGTAAGTTTAACCAATTAACCCTGCAATGGCTGTATTCTTATTAGACGCTTTCTTATTTTCCATCAATCATTTCGATCGAAAGGCCATTGCAACAAAAAGGTTATATATAATTAAAAGCGTACTACGTCCCTGTATGAGTGTTTCATTACATATGGTGCAGAAATTTTGTCAAAGTACTACAGCAGGCGTCATAAAACTACCTGTGGAATTAAATGTCCACAAATCCTACGATCAAAAGTCTTGTGAAATATATACGTACGCCTATTTCATTGAGCGCCGAGATATATATATATATATATATATATATATATATATATATATATATATATATATATATATATATATATATATATATATATATAGGTTTATTGACCTACCCTTGCGCAATGTTGCCTGACACACACACACACACTGAGTAATGCACATCCTCGGCCTCTCATCAACACTCCGTCTTCTTGATAGTCACGACATGCGTCACCCAGAGAGCGGTGTACCACATTAATTATGTTGACAATGACGAGTAAGTTAATTCTCTGTAGGCATATATATATATATATATATATATATATATATATATATATATATATATATATATATATATATATATATATATATATATATATATATATATATATATAAACCACACAGCGAGATAATCCTCTAATCCTTAACAACACTCAGGTTCATGTATCATTCCACTCTGCACAAAGCTCATTCTTTTTCGAGGCCTCGATCACGCTAAATTTCGCTTCTGCATACTCTTATAAAGCTCGATCGAACTGTTTTCCCGTCCTTGATCTTGGCAGGAGATAACGCGTATCTCTTCCATCACTTTTTGAATCGATTATCATGCAGCTTAACAGCAAGCTAGCAACAAGTCAGCCACAAAGAGAAATGTCATATACGGGAGATGCTGGTGGAGCCGGTGGAGTGATCGACATGCCGGTCCCTAAAATGCTACTTAATTAATTGACTTAAATTCGCTCAACTACCATCTGCTGTGAAGTCATCTGTAATGTTCCTTTCCGATACGAGAATTAGCCTACAGCCTGAAGGGACTTTGTGAACAGTCTGCCATGCCCTGTCAAGAATTGATGTTACGTCATAAAGGGTGAGGTAAATGACACCCTAAAGTCACGTATGTACAGACCAAGAGAAATAAATATGTTAGCCTGCATTTCACAATAACACACAACACACACACAAAAAAAAAGACGGTGATTAAAAAGAATCCCCCGGCCGGCCCCCGAGCTAGGAAGTATAAATTAATACACCATCATGCATCTAAGCTAATATATTATCCTGAAGACCATATCCTATAGCTTAACAAGAGTTACAAGAAATCGCCACCTCATCAGTGCTTGAGGTGGGGCCCCTGAGGTCTCAGGTCAGGCATGCACTGGCATCAGCGGAGCCCCCACCCCCCAGCAGAAGGAAAGAATGTTTACAAGCAGTCTTAACTGTTTGGGCAGCGGTCTCAAACACGTCTCATTCACTTTAATTATACCTTGCCACCACCTGCTTCTCCTTCCAACATTTATAACTAAACATGATGCGGTTCCTTCCATCGTGTTCGGTATAATTTGAGGAGTCTAGAATCCCACGTATAATTGTAAGAATTGGTAGTTTTTGTCAAAGTGACTTTGGTTTTTGCTATGTGGCTGCAACATGTGTGCTTGCGTGCGCGGCTATGCAGCGTTCTTGTCGATTTCCAGCAATCCCTGACTCACCACTCTGCCCTCCCCCGCCTCTCCCGCACTCGATCCTCGTGATCCGGAAGAACAAGAATCTAGTCATGCTGATGCAGGCAAACCTTCCCTCCCTATAATGTCATTGCCTGAGTCACTTTTTTTTTCCTCTGCCAATGCTAATGCTAATTATGAACTTTACATTTCTGCCCGAAATCGACTAAACAAAATTCTTTTCATTAATAAAAATGTCAAAACCTTGCGTTCTCTAACTCTTCCCGTGACTTCTGGCATCTAGCCAAAAACATCTCCTCCAACTTCACTTCTTCATCTTTCCCTCCACTCCTCAGTCCTGACGGCAAAACTGCCGTTTCATCTATCTCTAAGGCTGAACTCTTCTCGCAAACTTTTTCTAAAAACTCCACTCTGGACGATTCTGGGCATATTCCTCCTACTCATCCCCCCTCTGACTCCTTTATGCCTGTTATAAAGATTCTTCAAAATGATGTTTTCTATGCCCTCTGGCCTCAATCCTCAGAAGGCTTATGGACCTGATGAGTGCCTCTATTGTCCTTAAAAACTGTGCCTCCTATTGCTTTACTTTCTTGTCTATTCAAAGCTTTTGAATCAATCCGGAAGATTCAAAAGCACCTTTCCACTTCTGACCTTCTATCTGATCGCCAGTATGGGTTCCGGCGCTCTTCTACTACTGGTGATCTTCTTTTAACTGACTCTTGGTCATCCTCTCTAGCGCTTTCGTGAACTTTTGCTATTGCGCTGGACATATCAAAAGCTTTTGATAGGGTCTGCACAAATCTTGCTTTCTAAACTACCTCCCACGGTTTCTATCCTTCTTTAACAGTGGTGTCCCACAGGGTTCTGTCTTTTCTGTTGTTCATTGATGATCTTCTTTCCAAAACGAACTGTCCTATCCATTCCTACGCCGATGATTCCACTCTGCATTATTCAACTTCTTTTAATAGAAGACCCACCCTCAGGAACTTAACGACTCAAGGCTGGGCTGCAGGAAAAGCTTAGCCCCAGACCCTATTATTATTATTTCCGACAAGAAGAACCTGGTGTCCTTCAACGCCTCAAAACACAGTTTCTCCACCTATCCACTGACACAATCTTCCAAACAACTATCCTATTCTTTGACAACACCCAGCTATCACCACACTCAACGTCTATCCATAACTAACTCAAATCTCAACTGGAAACTATCTTATATCTCTCTTTCTATCAGCTTCCTTCCTCGAGGCTGGGCGTTGTAAATTGCTCCGCCAGTTCTTCTCCCTGCACAGTTGCTGTCCATATACAGGGCCTTGTCCGCCCTCAGATGGAGTATGCATCTCATGTGTGGGGGGGCTCCCACACAGCTCTTTGACAGAGTGGAGGCAAATCAGCTCTCCTCCTCATACTGATAGTCTTCACCTCTTAAATTCGCCGCAATGTTGCCTCTCTTTATCTTCTATCGATATTTCCACGCTGACTGCTCTTCTGAACTTAAGAGTTAACCAGCATCTTCACTCTTTCATCCTCACGCTGGTAAACTCTGGAACAATCTTCCTTCATCTGTATTTCTCGACTTGAACTCTTTCAAGAGGAGGGTATCAGGACTGACCTCTCCAACTGACCCATCTTTTCGCCACCCTTTTTGTTTCTTTTTAGGAGCAGCGTTTTTTTTTTTTTTTTTTTTTTTTTTTTTTTTTTTTTTTGTGTCTTTTGAGCTGTAAAAAAAAAAAAAAAAAAAAAAAAAAGCCAGGCCCCGGGGTGTAAGGGCGAGGAGCGGGCAGGATGCGGGGAAGGAGCCGGCAACACCCGTACAACTCACGAGGAAAGGAATTTGTTTTACCTTTAAAGCGTCGTTATCGATGCTTGCTTACTTTCCTCATGGTCCTTCTGTAGGCAGGTAGTTTGGGAATATGGGTGTAACGTGATGTTTCCACATGGTTCAGTATCTTAATTTTCTGATGGCAGACGTCAACGCACAGGTGTGTTGTCAATGACACTCAAGGTCACTACGTAACTGCAAAGGTCCTGCATGAAAAGGAGCACTGAAAATTTCACATATATTATTTTGAAATTTTAATGAAACCGTTTTGATATAAAAATATCACCTGCCCCTGAAGCACTTTGGAGTTGTGTTAAATTGTTGAAGGGATTTACTTATGTACACTGCCCATGTGCTTTTGATCGAAGCTGTAATAAATATTACGGCAAAATCTGAAATTATAAACTGATGGATAGTTTTAAATTTTAACAATTTTTTTTAGTCAATTGAAAACATACAACTCAGTGATACTACCTTTTGAGTCCTAAATTATCCTGACAGTCAATAAATGAACATTTCCAACAAAAACTGATGTTAGATCTGAACCATTCAGGGCATCAGCAAGCAAAACTTAAAATATAATCAATATGAAACAGGCATTGCCTCAAAACTATACATTAAATTGGCATGTACTACTACAGCATCCCTGCTCAACAGAACACACTATGTAAACACATAGTCAGATATTTACATTCAATGAAGCTCATTTAAAGATCTAGTTGTTTGAAGACAAGTGGAAACTTCACTTATCCTGAAAGATCACCAGTAAGACCAGCATAAAGCAACATGATAAATAAGTCAGATGTACAGACAACTACTATTCCTTAATTGCATTGTGGCTTAGCATTACCTAGAAGGCTCTCAACCCATTCAACTCACATTATGCAACCTTTAAAAATTGAAAAAATGACCCAAATAAAAAGGACATGGTTGCTCTATCAAAATATGCAATGAGAATACCTTCTATGTACTGAAAACACTGTGGTATTGAAACCTGAAGAGGAAAATCCATCACCTATCAGTACTCAAGCATTCACTCCAGAGGCACTAAAGACCCAAGCATAAAGCCTGTAAGCACCACTCAGGGGATACCAGTACCAGCGGGCTTGATCATGGCACTCACTCTCCTCGGCCCCGTCCCTGTCCTCACGGCTGCTCTGAACACTCCTCACACTCTCCTCACTCTTTGCCTTAGCTTCATCTCTCTCAGAGACAGAAACCCACCCAAGGCTAACTATATAAATGACATGTGCGAGTAAAGCGTTATTTTGAGCATCAGAAGAGGCTTTGTTTTCCTCTGCTTTCCCAGTGATAACATTATTTACTGTATCCCTCTCCTGCTTACTGCCACTATCCCCTGTCTCACCATGTACATTATTTACAGCATTTACAACGTTCCCTAACTCATTTGTGAAGTTCCCTGATTCATTGTTCGTGTCATCTGCCCCTTCACTTGGTTCTCCATCAGGCCACGTCTCCCCGGCTGAGTCTGGTGGAGGCGGGTCTTTACGGATTTGTGGTTCCTGACTTACTCGCTTCCTTCTACTCTTCTTGCTGGTCTCTGAGTCTGCTGCGTCAGGTGGTTTATTGTCCTCATTGGAGCCTCGGTATTTCCCATCTTTCCGCATATGAGTTAAGATAGAGAATATGTTAGACAAATTGGTTGGATTTGAGTTCTCTGTGGTACTGTCTCCATTTTCTTCTTTGGAATGAGTTTCCGAGGCCCCTTCCAGCAACATTTTCCCAGTCCGCATGTCCTTGTCAGCCTGCAGGACATATCTCATGGCCTCAAACAGCATCTCCAACTGTGTGAGGGTTTTTTCATCGATGTTCATGTGTTGATAGCGGTCCCGGGTTGCCAACTCTTCCATGTGTTGTCTTGAATGTTCCCTTCTCAAATTTGCTTGTTCATGAAATGACTTCAGTTTGTGCCTCAGCTTCCACAGTTGCTGCAGAATGATGCCTTGCTTTCCATTGTCACTCTGCATCTTTTCATTCAGCTCCTCAATCTTTCTTAACAAAAGTGTTTTCTTTTCCAGGTCAGGAGCCACCACCTCCATGGCTTCTAATAAATCAACAAACACTTCCTTGCCACCAACATTTACATGGAGGGACATGTCGGACATGGTCTCTTCGGATGTATCTGAAGGTGAGCTGGTGGATTTATTGTTACTGACAGAGGAACCTTTTTCATTATGAGTTTCAAGATCTGTACTTGTGATGCTCAGTTCCTCCTGCATGTGTGTTTCTTCAGTCTTGCTGCATTCACCTTCATTGATGCCTGAGCCTTCCACGGCAGCAGAAGTAATGGCTAAAGTAACAGTTCCTGGTTTTATATCTTGACTTTTATCATGCAAACTCTCCTCACTTAAAATTTTAACACACTTATCAACCACTGCTACAACTTCAGTGCTTGATGGTAGCACTTTTTCATCACTTGGCAAACTAGGTTCAGGCAGCTCTTCAGGGGCACCTTTACTTCTCTTAGGGTAGCGCAGCACATCTGGCAAGCTGACATACACATCCTCACCCTTCTCATGAATGGACTGGAGGTGCAGCGCTGCTGTGTGTAGTTTTTTCAAAAAGTTTGGGAACCCTGAAATACAATGTTGTCATTACTATCATAACTTCACTTCCTGCACCAGTAAAGAAAGATTGGTGAAAAAAATATGCACATCAAGAGCAGCATTTACATCAGTACTAATCAACAAGCTTATCTTCATGCAATAAGCACACCAGACAACAAGATACATTCATTATATCCACTGTGCCATAGACGTGTATTTGGGGTGAAGTCTTACCTGTCACAGCAATGAAGTTTGTGATGGCCTGTGGCAAGCTGGTCCCCGGGTTGTCAAAGTAGGTGAGTGTGTACTCTATACCTGGCTGCAAGATGGAAAAATAGCCTTAGATATTGTCTGTTTCTATGGCTACTCTCCCCACTACTAAATATCTACTAGTTATGATGAAATATTACCAAGGGAAATAGGCTACAATGCCTATTACAGCTCCAAAATAAAGGTTTCTCTCCCTCTCTAATTTCTCCTCAATCTGTTCCCTTTTTTCTATCTCCCGCTTTTCCCCATCTCCTTTCCTCGCCTACACTTGGGCATCCACGCCATTTCCCTTACTCCTACTTCCTTATTTTCTCTCCCTCTGCACCATCATCACCTTACAAATCATCCATTTCAAGCATAGCTCCTTCTTCCATGATTCTCTCTTTCTCTCCCACCTTCTTCATTCCTTACTCAGTTTATCTTACATTTGCAGCTAAAATACCAAACCCTAACACACACTACAATGATAAGGAACAAACACAGGGAACAAAGACAAAACAATCAACTTCCCACACCCACACCACACCCTCATTCCCTTCCACAGTTTATCTCACATTTCTGGCTAGAATACCAAACCCTGACACACCACAATGAACAGAAACAAACACAAAACAGCCATCTTCCCACACCTGGTCCATGTCATCCTTTGCTCTTATCACCATGGTGGACCAGTACTCGTTGACGCGGTGGACCCCCTTCTCCGGTGGCAGGAAATCCGCACTCACAGCCTCACTCACGATCACAACCTCTTTCTTCTCCCTGTCCACCCTGAACCGCCTCTTGAACACATAGTCTCGGTTGGCAAAGAAGTGCTGGAAGGAAGGAATATTGTGGTAGGTCAGCATGAACACTGGTAGGTGAGCATAGTCTTAGCATTGTATGTTGCAGCAAGTTAGCATGGTTGTCTTAGGCATGAACACTGGAGTAGATCAAAAGTAATCCTATACATCTGGTGCCTGATGTTAAAAAACTGCTACATTGGAGGGAAAATGCTGAAAATTTCTTATTACAACAATTTACTTCTTAGAAATGGTAATAAGATTAACAACACTGTCTGTAAAACTAACAGGGAACTTGACCAGCCAGTAGAGCAGATCTGAGTTGGAGTCTTCATGGGAGTCCAGCACCTGCAGTTCTAAGGCTGTGTCATCCCAGTCAGTCCTGTAGCTGCTATTGAGCTGCACCTCCATGAAGGAACTCAGACTGACATCATCGTATGTCCCATACACTGTATGAGATTAATAATTAGACTTTTCATCTTATAATATATGAAATGTAAGACAAGTTAACAATTGAAATCAATATTGAAAAGGCCTTAGTTATATCTATGTATGATTGTATCAACACATAAATGTTCCAGGAGAACTATGTATATATGCACTTATGATTTTCTCCTAATGAATAGCAAAACTCATTTACTTGGGATCACACAGTATTAAAGACAACTTACTTATAAGTACTCACATTAACCCTTCAAGCGCGGGCTTGTTTTGCCGTGCCTGTCCTCCTACACAGGCATATTTAAGCCAAAACATACCTCACTTCAACCTTTTATATCTTCACTTTTACTTACCTCACAAGACTGCATAAAGTATCATTGTAAAGTACCAACCTTTAACCCTTTCATTGCTAAACGCTCACAGCGAGCGGTAGCGCATTTGCTGGTACTGCTCAATGCTCGCTGTGAGCTCCAGCTGCACTCAAATCTCCCACGCATGAGAGTGTTCCAACACTATTTCTCACAACATAGGATTACCAATTCAGTGGGTTTTCCACTAAATTTGTTGAAAAATAATATCAGCCTAGCATGGAAAATCTACGGACGAGTAACAGGTGGATGTTCTTGTCCAATATAGCGGCATTTTTGCATAGTTTCACCTATTACCGGACTGATTCTTTAACCAAATAGTTGTAAATTTTGCAGTTGGCAATACTACCTTGCCAGCACCTCATGGAGAGATGTCCACAGTTGCCTCAATATGGCTGACCACCGTGCACGCACTGACATAAGTGTTCACAGGCAACACCCCCTGCACGTGCATGTACATTCACAGGAGAGGCATACATACCCGAATCCTATAGATCTTGGCCTCCTCTTTCCAATGGTGTTTTTGGTTTTAGCTGTGATGAATAGTTTTTGAGATACAGAGGTTAAAAGAGATCCCCTGTTGGGCTGCCAGAGTGCACCTGGGGGAATAGTCGCTTCCTCGCCATGCACAGCGATAGGGTTAACTGTCCTTTGGCGTTAATTTGAAGACTATATAACCAATGCTAGAGCGAGTACGGAATATTGAAGTAGGATCACTGAAAACACGTTATTATAGACAGTTTTCCACCCCTAGTGGATTTCCTTACTATGATTTAATAATAAAAAGCACAACTTTTATACAGTTTATGTGAAACACACCCAAAAAAACTTTATGTCTGGGCATTCCTGTTGCCCTTATTGGGTGCCAAGGTCAAAGGGCCTCCATCTTGTGGATGAGATTCATTGAAAGGTGAGAAGAGGTGGGATGTCTAGCAAACATCTTCTCAAAGGTAACACAAGGCATTCACTGACCAATAATTAGTCAAGTGGGCATGTTTGGGGTATTGCTTGAAAGAAAACGACATGCTTACTCTACTTCATCACAAACAAATTCAATTTGACAGAGCGCTAAATAAAAAAAAAGCCTTGTCGACTATTGTCGACACCCGCGTTTTGAGCCCAGGCACCAGCTGTCGACTAGTGTTGACACCTGCACTGTAAGGATTAACACAGGAAACATGCTCTTAAAACACAAACATCCACCTTACCCTTATAGGCAAAGAGGTGGTTGTAGACAGGGTGTCTCTGCCGCCACACAATGTGGTGTTCCCGCTCAATGAAGGGCCGCCAAGACTCATACTCCTGAGACTCATTAACATAGCCCAGGCTGCCGCTACACACACAGTAGTCCACATCAGCCATCTGTCAGGCCATCGATATTGTAATGGAACTTTGAGGACATGCGTTTTTCACCAATGTTTCAGAAAATTATTTCATATTTTTTAAAGAATACTGCTTATAATGTTTTGCATTTTAATAGTAATGAAGAAACACCTACATGGCATTGAATATTTGAAAATCGTAAAGGGTCAGATAAACAGTAATAGCTGTGACTAGAAAGACACAAATGAATCAGTTAACTTTTTCCTTAACCCATATGGAAAAAGCTTCATTACCTTCTGGTCGATGATTTGCCTCTTTCCGCACGTGTGACACTCCACAGTGGCCCGACACAGGTCACCCACACTCTCAAGATCTTTGGCTGACCTGCAGGAAAATAAATAACAATGTAGAAGTTTCCTTCCCTCTTTGAGGTTTTATTATTCTAAACTCTCATCAGTCTACTAAAAAACCACTATTTTAAATTATATTTCTTATAAGAGGGTTGTTAAAATGAAAAAGAAACAATGATGTTAACAATACAAGATAATGACAAAAATAAGTGTCAAACTACAGGCAAGAAATCCATCCTATATATATTCTGTGTGTTGGAAAAATAAATCCAGTCTCAAAATTACTTCAAAACATAGATTTCACACACATGACGATCAAGTCACCCTCACAGCAAAAGCATGACCTTACTCCTGGAGGGACTCGCTGGGTATCTTTTCCTGGTCCCAGTTGAAGTTGGAGAAGCACACAGCTGAGAGGAGGAGGCGTCGGCTCTTGGATGCCAGTGTACGGCGGAGGCTGGCCAGCATGCTGCGAGCCGCCTGTGGGAGAGGAAGGTAGTCAATGAATATTAGCTAAGTTACCTTTACTAACTATGAGTATAGGCTAGTCAATAGTTTGACCTATAGTTTACCGAGCTCTTTGGTATATAACTAAACAGAACCAACGTCACTGCCAGGTTGCTCAGAAAATAAGTACATTACATCAACTTTACCAAGTGCTGATCACTAAATAGCTTTATCTTGAATTATATTCTAATGGAGGTATACAATCTGCAAGAATCCTTTAGTCACTTTGATTTATGTATTTGGTTTTAGCAGTTCTTAGTAGCACATATAAGTGGGGTTTCCAGCTATGAACACTATCACTGTAAAACTATGAACACTATCACTGTAAAACAATGTCATTTTATGTGTGTGTGGAACATCACCAGCTTTTGTACATCCATGGGGTCCCGGAACCATATATCAGACGATAAGGTGGGCTGACTGCACTGCCACCCCTCTTTCCCTCCCTCCCTCTCATTACCTCTTCTCCCCAGAGTCGGGAGTATGCTGAGTAGAGTTGGAGGGCGCGGCGCAGCTTCTGAGATGTGTGCACCTCAGACTGGCGGGCAATGGTACACAGCAGGTAGCGGACAACTTTCCTGGCCTGCTCCAGCGTCTCACCTTGGCCCTCATGCCCCAGTAGCAGCACCAGAAGATGCCGCAGACCACTCATGCCTTGAGAGGTTATGAAGCACTCATTATCAGAAAGAAAAGAATAAACATATACATTATTAAACTTTTATAATAATGCTCTGGCACAGCTAGGCACCTGTTAGGACTTCTAACAATGGATGTGAAGGCCTCCATCTGAATACAAACAATGGTACTTACCTTTTGGGGCTCTCCGACTATGTCTAACCTAAACTAACTAATAATTTAGACCCGCTAAAATAGAACACTCACTCCATAAAATTGATAGCCTAGCCAAACAAAATTAACTTACTACAGGCAACACCTGTTACAAACATTCACACATTAAAAATTTGCTTTAACAAAGATCCCATCTGACCAGCCTTCACTCACTTACCAAATGCCAAAGTGCACATAAGAAAATTTTTCCTGTGGTCAACTTTAAGTCAAACATGCTCTCTGTCAGTTGATTTCTGCCCACCACCCACTTCCTCCTACTGCCACAGTTATCCCCTGCCCTGTTCCACCAAAGTTACAATAACAGAGAAAACACGCACCATTCACTTTCATCCAAACATCCAAAACAGTACAGCACCTCACAGCATCATGTGCAGCCCTGACACCCTGTGTCAATAATGATATACCTCTGTTAAAGATAGTTGATTTACTTAGCTTTAAATTTTTTTAAATACATGAGCAATTAATCTAGAACGGAAAGGGGAAAATAAACTTTTCATTGCTGAGGATCAAACCTAGTACCAGTAAGATGGGAAACCATCACTCTTAACCCCCTGGACTTGGCGTTGTAGGGTGGGCAAGGCGACGCACCCCCGGCGTATGATTGAGTGATTGACTAACCAGTCAGCAGTAAGAGGTAAACACCAGCTAAGCAGCACATTGTCAACAGTGTTACTTGTCATCTACTAGTCAGTTGTATGTTACATTGTAGATGTAGTTGAAACTTATGGTTTAAGGAGTCATAAAATACACAAAAATTGATTCAGGGTGAGTAAAAAGGAGTTAAGTGGATGTGGGAGAAATCAGTTCTAAAACCAAACTCCATTTAACCCATATTGTAATATATTCACTCAGTTAAATTTTGCCAAGTGAATATTTATTTCAGGATTATAACCCATTCATTAGGCGGGGGTCACCTGTACCATCAAATTCATGGCAAGCCTCACTAAATTGGTAACCTGGTACGATGGTACCAAAGGTTAATTTAAAAAAAAATTCTCATTCTAAATTAAATACTTTTTTTTCTGATAAGTTTTGGCATGCTTTTCAATTCATTAATCTGATCTGTTTCAATTGCTAATCACTATATTTTCATTTTTGACCACTCCCCCCCTGTAACTTGAATAAAGGTAAAGTTGGAAGGATACACTATATAGCTGCATGTGGTCGAGGTGTTAATTTCCGTTGCACTGGCCCTTGAGCATTTGGTGGGTGGGTGTCCCAGTACCTTGAGACACAGGGCTAGTGTGGCATCCAAGTTACCACAGATTACCCTCCCCACATACCCATTTATCAACCAGCCCAAAAGGGAGGCTGAACAGCTGGGTGAGCTGCAAGTTGACTGCTCAGTCTGAGACTTGAACCCAGGCTCATGGACAGGGCCGGCCCAAGCCTCCATGGGGCCCTAAGCGAAATTGTATTTGGGGGCCCCCTAAGTAAATAAACAGGTAGACAATGTTCTTACAATATATTTTTTATTGCTCTTGGGGGCCCCCTTGTGGCCTCGGGGCCCTAAGCCACCGCTTACTTCGCTTATGCGTCGGGCCGGCCCTGCTCATGGATTCATAGCTAGGCAAGCTAACCACTTACCTGAGCTAACTCAAATTTGGGGAAAGTTATCTCCTATTTGAAATGGGACTGAAAACGAATCCTAACTTTATCTGCTAAGTTACATTGGTGATCTCTTGTTTGGAATACTGGTTAAGCTTCATTTTACATTTCTAAGTTTTTGATAAGATGTATTTTTCTACAATTTTGAGAGTAGAAATTGAATCAGCATACATCAGAGCCCCACAAATACATTTTATTTGAAATATAGGCATAAAAAAAGAATCTTATAAAATAACATAAGTATCTCTGAACTGCTTGTCACTTCCACTCTTACATCTTGCCTAGTCTTGTCTTCTGTCTCAAATCAGTAGGTTACTATTTATTTTAGCATTAACAGGTTACTATTTGTTAGGTTTACAAGGGGTTCTGTTGGTTTAAGAAAACTCAGGGTGGCACTGTGTGGGTTAGGTGGTGGCCTTGTAACATCCTCAAATTCAACTTTACCATACATCGAAACAACTTCAGCATGTCATGAAAGATGCAAACTTAATCCAGAGCTGGAAAGGGTTTTACTGGCACTGGGGATTAAACCTGCGACTGGCTAGACGGGAGAGCCACTCCTTAACCAGTCAGCAGTGAAGGTACCCTGCTGGTGGAGTGAGTTCAGGAGACTTTTTGCATCAGGTGGGCCAGTCACTACAGCCTTGCTCCACAATCTTGAATAGACTGCAATTATGGACCTTACTTTCTACATTTATCTAAATGTCCAAGATATTGATATAAGCTGATTCAATTTCTCTCAAAACTGTGGCAAGTTACTTCCCCCCCAAAAAATAATAATAATAATAATAATAAATTACCAAAATAGGTTTAACCATTCCCACCTTTTTAAAGAGATTTGCAATTTGTTCTTTTACTACAACATGCAGGCAAACTTATTCATTTATTTCTATTATTATTTTCAGGAGGGAAGTGCCTACACAATTAGTGAACACTGGTTAGTTTCCCTGACACTGTACGGTGCACTTATGAAATCTTGACAAAACATCTCATTGATGTTTTCAGCCTCTTGGGCCAGCCCTTGCACGAGGCACCGCAGTATTACCTTTCCTCTTGGCCAAGTGGAGAGAAGGACCGGGCCTGCCGGGGGTGGCCGGCGGTCCCTGCCCGTGCCTCAGGCCCCCAGCTCTCACCCCAGCAGGAGGCCGTCCCCCCAGGCCCCTCAGGCCGCTGCAGTAGGCCCTCATCTGGCCGGGCCATGGGCCGCCCCTGACCACCAGCATGCTGGGCCCGCTGACCCCGGCCTGACCCGCTCTTTGCGTCGCCGGCTGATGGCACTCACGTCAGCCTCAGCCTCACACACATGTTACACAGCCCGGCAGCCCCCGTGTGGCGCGCCCTCATGAAACGAGCAGGACGCGACGCCAGGGAACACTTGTCAGCGGGCAGGAGGCGTGCAGGACGGCGAAGAGCACGGCGCGGCGCAGCGGGGCCTCTTCTTCCTCTTCGGGGCGCGCGGCCACAACAACACACACACACACACACACACTCTCGCTAAGCCCAGCCCCCCCCCCAACGGCCCACCAGAGTACAACCGCCTCGTGATACTTTATGATACTTGTACTGCATAAGCTACACTTATTAACAGTAATCAAATACCAGCAGGACAATATCATTGCTTACGTGCCCCTATATTGGTGAAATTACACTGTGGTACACTATAGGGACAGGATCTTGAGGATTTTAAAGCAACGGCATGCATGATACAATTTTTGATTGGAGTATCTATTTGTCCGCCTATTTTAAAACGAAGTTGTATTGTTGTGAGAGTTCGGCGCCTCGGCGGGTGCGAGCCACTGCGAGGTAGAACGTGCAGGCAGATGTGATCGAGCCTTGGCAACAGTCGGGGTTCAGTACCCAGTATAGGCCAGGAAAAGCAGCTAAAATATATTTACAGGTAATAAGCCCAAGGAGACTGTCTATAGGCTGTATACATATATACTTTCTTTGGTGAAGACCGTGGAGACTTTAATATTATCTCCTTGGTTAACTAAGAATGCTTTTTTTCATGAACAGGCTGCAAAATTATGCGTACACACGTACGTGATATCTAAGTCTATATTTATAACAAGTCAAGTCACTCTGCTTCAAAACTGCGACCGGTACGCGCAGGGGGCGGTTTGGGGGCGGAGCAGCGGGATGACGTCACTTGGAGCCAAAAAAAAAATACCCGCCAGTTCAGGGGTGACTAAAGCTGGGGCCGTATGTGCACTCTGGATGTGCATGCCATTCTCGCCTTCTTTCACAGCGCGTTCAGGCAACCCACTGACGAAAAAATATGTCTTTTTATTGTGCTATTGTAGTGCTGACTTGCCTGATGGGCGAGCCTCCCATAACCCACGTGGCCAATGGGGTACCTCTTTGGCCGACTGGTAAAGGAGTGGCTCTCCCGTTACGCTGGTCGCGGGTTCGATCCCCGGCGCCGGCAAAACCTTTCCTTGTCTGGATTAATTTCTCGTGTGTTTCGTTACACGCAGTGGCCGTGTGGGAGTGTAGTAAAGAGCAAATTCAGGCGTTTCACTGGTGGCAAAGCGGTGGCATCCTCTCCTGTGGTTCTGTTGTGTCTCCCCGAAGGGGTAACAGGTAGTGATGGCCCATGCTCTCCGAAGTTCATAGAAAATGTGAACTCAACACACATAAATTAATCTAAATGGGAATGGGGAGACGTGTACGTAGTGCTGACTTGCCTGATGGGCGAGCCTCCCATAACCCACGTAGCCCTGCCCCACTGGCTACCTCTTTGGCCGACTGGTAAAGGAGTGACTCTCCCACTACGCTGGTCACGGGTTCGATCCCCGGCGCCGGTAAAACCTTTCCTTGTCTGGATTAATTCTCGTGTGTTTCGTTACACGCAACGTGGCCGTGTGGCGTTTCACTATTGCGTGACTGTAATTTCAATGACTACAAACGGCGGTGTGGGGTGTGAGAGAGGGCATGTTGAAGTGATTGATTTAAATTCGTCCGCCTTTCTTCGTTTTCTCTAAATCCCTGTTTCTACATTCTCTAGTATAATGATTGGCTCCAAGCAGTGTCACGCATAAACCACGCCTCGGCCGTACGTGTCTCCTCCCACAAACCTGCGTATGACTTGACTTGGTGTATATAGACTTAGCGTGATATATCGAGTCTGTACCTATTAATTTTAACATACGGGAAATGAGCTATACTCGAAGGATCCACTCCAAATCTGTTTATTAGGTTAAGCTTAATTTTTTTTTAACATTTTCGGTTTGAACTATCTCCTTAGGTGTGTGTGTGTGTGTGTGTGTGTGTGTAATTCACCACGGCCTGATCACGTACGTGTTGGACTCGTAATCGGCAACAGGTACCCTCCCGACATGAGCACGTGCTCTATCGTTGATCTCTGGGTACTGCCAGGACCTCACCTACTTAAACATACACTACAAGAACTGAATACAACTTATCAATGGAATAAATAAAGCACATTACATGGCCTTCGGTAATAAATAATAAAAGAACAGTCACCGAGGACATAACAAACCTTTCACTTAACAACCAACTAATCGGTAGCCTATATCAGAAATCTCAGGAAGACAGTTGTTACGGCAACCACTGACTCCGTTAATTTCTCTCAGTGAACATATAGCCTACTGGATGTGTTTCCGTGCACCGAGGCAGTGCCGCTCTGTGGTGTTTTCAGTGGCCTTCGTCCTGAGGATGTCTTGCCGGGGCACCACAAGGCACCGGTGACAAGGTTAGAAAGGCCTTATGCACTGAAGGCAGTCCGGCCGCAAGCCAGAACAACACTTGAGGATGCCGGGGCAGTCGAAGTCGCTGTGGCAGTTGCTATGACAGAAAGGATTGCCAAAGAACCTTTGGCTGGGCTGAGCACTCCCTTGGCCACCAGTGGCACCAGCACTCTGGCGGATCACGCGGCTCGGCCCGTCGTCGGCGGAGCGGATGGCTCGGCCAGACATCCTGAAGCGGCGGTTGAGGCGAATCTCCCGGCGGTCGTTGCGGTCCTCTTCGTGATGCGGGGAGCGGCGTGTCCGGCGGCTCCATGGCACGCCATCAACTTCCCTGCGGCTCCGGCCACGAGCTTCACGACGCTGCTCCTGACGCTGTTCCTTGCGCTCCTGCTGGCGCTGCTCCTTGCGTTCCTGCTGCCGTTGCGCCTGGTGGTCGGGAGTGTTGCTGGGGTCCACGCCGGGGTCTGCCTGAGGGGCGTTGGCGGCCGAGCGGAAGGGAACAAAACCTGGGCCTGGGATGGGACACACGCCGGGCTTGGTGACGGGCTGCACCACGGGGGGAGCTGCACGGGGGGAGGGAGAAGGGAGAGGTTAGAGTGGAGTGGTTATTGTTAAAGTTAGGTTATTACCATGTGTGTAATTCACCACCACGGCCTGATCACGTGTTGGACTCGTAATTGCCAGCAGGTACCCTCCCGACATGACTAAGTGCTCTTTATCGTCGATCTCTGGGTACTGCCAGGACCTCACTCACCACACACCCCATCCCCCTTGCTCAAGGGGGTACAGTAACCACTCCTAGTCAACGGGAAGAATCTGGCCTGAGCGGGCTCGAACCGCCGCCCTGTCGGACAGTGAAGCCTGGCAGCGCAGGGCAGTGTATGTGTGTGTGTGTGTGTGTGTGTGTGCAGGAGTAGTAAATAGCGTAGGGGCTTGACTCACCTCCCTGCGGGGTGCGGCACACATTGGAGCAGCCGACGGGGCAGCACTTCTGTATGTTAGGGCATTGGAGATCACTCTGGCACTCCGTCACGCAAGGGGCGCCGCCGCCAAACCTGTGGACACCGTGCTGGATGCCGCTGGGCACAGGACACACGCCGCCCTTGATGCCGCCGTGGATACCTGGAGGACCCACGTGTCCTGGAGGAAACACGTGCCCTGGAGGACTCACTTGCCCTGGAAACTGGCCCGGGAACTGGCCCGGAAACTGCCCCGGAAACTGCCCCGGGAACTGCCCCGGGAACTGCCCCGGGAACTGACCTGGGAATTGACCTGGGAATTGACCTGGGAACTGTCCTCCGAACTGTTCCGGAAACTGTCCAGGGAAGTTCTGGATGGGCGGGCCGACAGGGGCCACGGGCTGGAAGGGGCAGCAGAGGCCCTGGGTGTTGCAGCAGTGTTGGTCGAAGGAGGAGCAGCGGTCACAAGGGCTTGCGAATAGTCCCAGGGGGTCCAGGATCCCAAGGGGACTGCCAGCGAATCTGCAGGACAGCACATTCCGTCAGTAACTACGATAAAACACACAATGGCACAAACCACACATCACCAACACCACCCATGTGGCCTAGACTCGACACTCACGGGCGCCACATTATTAACACCAAACATGGGAAAGATCTATACAAAAGTGAATCTAAGGAGGAAATGAATCAATAACAAAACTTCACGTCACTACCACTCTATCAACGAGAACAAGTGTCTTTCCTTATACCTGGTTTGTCCTACTTGAGGCGGGGAGTCAGCAGAGGCGGGAGCTGGCGGGGAAGCAGGGCCTGAGGGAGAGGTCGAGGAGGCGGTAGCAGGAGGCGGCGCTGGGGGAGAAGCAGTGAGGGGAGAGGAGGAGGGCGGAGAGCTTTTCTTGGAGTCTGGGAACGTTATCTGAGCGGAGACGAGGAGCGCCGAGGAGGCCAGGAGCAACACGCGAAGACCTGCCATCCTGGAGGACCTGAAGAGACAAGATAACGGGATGTAGAGGCTCTTGCCGGAGAGAGAGAGAGAGAGAGAGAGAGAGAGAGAGAGAGAGAGAGATGCGGGCGGGGTGGGTAATGCTGAAAGACAATGACCTTTCAGCAGTCAACCACCTTCAGTAACACCTTTTACTTCTCATCATGGCACTGCAGAGCTAAAAGGCACCGTCAAGGCCACACACACACACACACACACACACACACACACACACACACATTGACCTGGAAACAAGACGCCGGACAGGCGATATACGTAGGAGGGATGTGCCCTTGTGCTTGTTACGACTCTCTCTCTCTCTCTCTCTCTCTCTCTCTCTCTGACGCATATTGCCACACTTATAAAGTGATGTTGAAAGCAAAGAAAAAAAAGGAATAATTATAGTCTCCTCTAGTACAACTCTTACTATCTCGAGAAACACACACACACACACACACACACACACACACACACACACACACACACACACACACACACTTCGTTTGATGTCCACTGCCCCAACGTCTTTCATGACACACAATTGCACCAAAATCACGCCAGTATTATAGTTTTGTCTCACTGCTCTCCACTTTTGCTGGCTTTCAATGCACTCCGAATCTTCAAGGGACACTACTAGCTTTCCATTTCACTTCGAGTTTCTATTGAGGGAAACGAAGAGGAGGAGGAGGAGGAGGTAGAAGAGTAGGTGAAAAAGAACGAGAACTTGAAGAGCAAAAGGAACAAGAACATGAAGCAGAAGAACATAAACAAGAAGAACAATGAGATGAAAAAGAAATAGAAAAAGAGAAAGAAGAGAAGTAAAGGATGAAGACCAGGAAAAGCAGGAGGAAGCCAAGGAAAAGGAAGAGAAGGAAGAAGACGAGGAGGATCAGGGGGATGAGCAAAGGGATTAAAGATAATAAGCTGAAGAACGAAGACGATGAAGAAAAATTATGACGGCGAGGATGAAAATAATGACGAAAAGAAAGAAATCAAGGAACAGATTGAGGAAAGGGGAAAAGGAGAGCAGCGAGGACGAGGACAAGGAGGAGGCAGAGGAGGAAGGGGAGGAGGAGGACGTTAGCGAGGTATACCTGATGGCGGTTGTGTTGCGGTGAGAAGGGAGCATCTTACTTATATACTTTCTCCTCCCTCTCTCCCTCCCTCCCTCTCACGCCCACATCTCCCCCTTCCTTCCCACCTAACAAGGCCACCACCACCCTCGGCCCGCACGTCTCTTCCCTGTGGATGAGGAGGAGGAGCTGGAGGAGGAGGAGGAAGAAGAAAAGATGATGATGGAGAAAAAGAAAAAGAAAAAGAAAAAGAAAAAGAAGAAGAAGAAAAAGACGAAAAAGAAGAGACGACAACGACGACGCCGAATAATAATAATAATAATAATAATAATAATAATAATAATAATAATAATAATAATAATAATAATAATAATAATAATAATAATAATAATAAAAAGAAGATAACGACAACGACGACGCCGACGAATAATAATAATAATAATAATAATAATAATAATAATAATAATAATAATAATAATAATAATAATAATAATAATAATAAGATAACGATGACGACGACGACGACGACGAATAATAATAATAATAATAATAATAATAATAATAATAATAATAATAATAATAATAATAATAATAATAATAATAATAATAATAATAATAATAGGAAGAAGAAGATAACGACGACGAAGACGACGACGAAAAAGAAGAAGAAGAAGAAGAGGAAGAAGAAATAAAGGCATATGAATAAGAATAAGAAGATGAAGAGGAGGGAGAAGGAGAAGGAGAAGGACGAGGACGAGGAGAAAGAGGAAGAGGAGGTGAACGACGACAAATTATATGTTTTAGTTGTCCTCTGATAACACACACACACACACACACAGTTGACGATGACTCTCCCCACGCACTCACTCACCTCCCAACACACCCTCGCCCTCCCCACCTGAATATGGGAGAGTAACCATGACAGAAGAGAGGAGACCCGGGGGGCGTAACTCTCTGGCCTGGGGGAGAGCTCGGTGTTGCATGTGTTAATTACGTAACGATGACAAAGTAACATGCTAAGGCGGTGTGTGTGTGTGTGTGTGTGTGTGTGTGTGTGTGTGTGTGTGTGTGTGTGTGTGTGTGTGTGTGTGTGTGTGTGTGTTGCCCAATCCGCCAGAGACACGGGGACGCAATGCTCTTGGCTCTCACAACAACGATTCACACGGATGGAGTCTGCGGGCCATATTCGTAAACATTCAGGCCTCCGAAGTCACGCATTTGACAAGTCTTTCGTACGTGTTTTGGGGCATTTACAAGGGTAGTTCTGTGACCCGTCTGGTAGTTTGATCCTTCTTCTTTACCCTGAATAAAAACATGGTGCACGGTAAAAATGGCACAGGTAAAAATGGCACGGTAAAAATGGCACGGTAAAAATGGCACAGGTAAAAATGGCACGGTAAAAATGGCACGGTAAAAATGGCACGGTAAAAATGGCATGGTAAAAATAGCACGGTAAAAATGGCACGGTAAAAATGGCACGGTAAAAATGGCACGGTAAAAATGGCACGGTAAAAATGGCACAGGTAAAAATGGCACGGTAAAAATGGCACGGTAAAAATGGCACAGGTAAAAATGGCACGGTAAAAATGGTACAGGTAAAAATGGCACGGTAAAAATGGTACAGGTAAAAATGGCACGGTAAAAATGGCACAGGTAAAAATGGCACGGTAAAAATGGTACAGGTAAAAATGGCACGGTAAAAATGGTACAGGTAAAAATGGCACGGTAAAAATGGCACGGTAAAAATGGCACGGTAAAAATGGTACAGGTAAAAATGGCACGGTAAAAATGGCACGGTAAAAATGGCACGGTAAAAATGGTACAGGTAAAAATGGCACGGTAAAAATGGCACGGTAAAAATGGTACAGGTAAAAATGGCACGGTAAAAATGGTACAGGTAAAAATGGCACGGTAAAAATGGTACAGGTAAAAATGGCACGATAAAAATGGTACAGGTAAAAATGGTACGATAAAAATGGTACAGGTAAAAATGGTACGATAAAAATGGTACGATAAAAATGGTACAGGTAAAAATGGTACGATAAAAATGGTACAGGTAAAAATGGTACGATAAAAATGGTACAGGTAAAAATGGTACGATAAAAATGGTACGATAAAAATGGTACGATAAAAATGGTACAGGTAAAAATGGTACAATAAAAATGGTACAGGTAAAAATGGTACGATAAAAATGGTACAGGTAAAAATGGCACGATAAAAATGGTACAGGTAAAAATGGTACGATAAAAATGGTACAGGTAAAAATGGTACAGGTAAAAATGGTACAGGTAAAAATGGTACAGGTAAAAATGGCACGGTAAAAATGGTACAGGTAAAAATGGTACAGGTAAAAATGGCACGGTAAAAATGGTACAGGTAAAAATGGCACGGTAAAAATGGTACAGGTAAAAATGGTACAGGTAAAAATGGCACGGTAAAAATGGTACAGGTAAAAATCGTACAGGTAAAAATGGTACAGGTAAAAATGGCACAGGTAAAAATGGTACAGGTAAAAATGGTACAGGTAAAAATGGCACAGGTAAAAATGGTACAGGTAAAAATGGTACAGGTAAAAATGGCACAGGTAAAAATGGTACAGGTAAAAATGGTACAGGTAAAAATGGTACAGGTAAAAATGGCACAGGTAAAAATGGCACGGTAAAAATGGCACAGGTAAAAATGGCACGGTAAAAATGGCACAGGTAAAAATGGCACGGTAAAAATGGCACAGGTAAAAATGGCACGGTAAAAATGGTACGGTAAAAATGGTACGGTAAAAATGGCACAGGTAAAAATGGCACAGGTAAAAATTTGGTAAAAATGGTAAAAATGGCACGGTAAAATGGTACGGTAAAAATGGTACGGTAAAAATGGTACGGTAAAAATGGTACAGGTAAAAATGGCACGGTAAAAATGGCACGGAAAAAATGGTACGGTAAAAAATTTAATGGTAAAAATGGCACAGGTAAAAATGGCACAAAAAAATGGCACGGTAAAAATGGTACATAAAAAATGGTACGGTAAAAATGGCACGGTAAAAATGGCACGGTAAAAATGGTACGGTAAAAATGGCACGGTAAAAATGGTACGGTAAAAATGGTACGGTAAAAATGGCACGGTAAAAATGGTACGGTAAAAATGGTACGGTAAAAATGGTACGGTAAAAATGGCACGGTAAAAATGGTACGGTAAAAATGGTACGGTAAAAATGGCACGGTAAAAATGGCACGGTAAAAATGGCACGGTAAAAATGGCACGGTAAAAATGGTACGGTAAAAATGGTACGGTAAAAATGGAACGGTAAAAATGGCACGGTAAAAATGGTACGGTAAAAATGGCACGGTAAAAATGGCACGGTAAAAATGGTACGGTAAAAAAAATGGCACAGGTAAAAATGGTACGGTAAAAATGGCACGGAAAAAATGGCACGGTAAAAATGGTACGGTAAAAATGGCACGGTAAAAATGGCACGGTAAAAATGGCACGGTAAAAATGGTACGGTAAAAATGGTACGGTAAAAATGGCACAGGTAAAAATGACACAGGTAAAAATGGCACGGTAAAAATGGTACGGTAAAAATGGTACGGTAAAAATGGTACGGTAAAAATGGCACAGGTAAAAATGACACAGGTAAAAATGGCACAGGTAAAAATGGCACTGGTAAAAATGGCACGGTAAAAATGGCACGGTAAAAATGGCACGGTAAAAATGGTACGGTAAAAATGGTACTGTAAAAATGGCACAGGTAAAAATGGCACAGGTAAAAATGGCACAGGTAAAAATGGCACGGTAAAAATGGCACAAGTGGAAAAGTAGGAAAAAATGGCACAGATAAAATAGCAATTATTGAAACAGCATACCAAATATAACTCTCTTTAATAACTGTATCTTTATTACTAAACTGTATCTTTATTACAAAAATCTAATGTTATGACCCAATCTAGATAGCAACTGTTCATTACTAAAAACATACATCAGAACCTGGCTGATCTTCATGGCCTTTGCAAATAGTTGAAATGGGAGGTGGAAGTGTCTGAGAATATATCAACCTATCTTGCACACTTTTAGAATATGTATGTCTCCTGTCCAGCGTTTATACTCCGAATCTTCAAGGGACACTACTAGCTTTCCATTTCACTTCGAGGTTCTATTGAGGAAAACGAAGAAGAAGAGGAGGAGGAGGAGGAGGAGGAGGAGGTAGAAGAAGAGTAGGTGCAGAAGAACGAGAACATGAAGAGCAAAATGAGCAAGAACATGAACCAGAAGAACATGAACAATATAAACAATGAGATGAAAAAGAAATAGAAGAAGAGAAAGAAGAGAAGTAAAGGATGAAGACCAGGAAAAGCTTTCGGCTCTCACAACAACCCTATCCAATGGCCACAAAGGTGATCATTCGGGGTCTCATGAGTGTTCTTATCCCGATCATGGCACAGAAGAAGCCTTGTTAAACTATTACTAGGCTCATAAGACTGTCGATGGAAATAGTAACACAACCTCAACGAAAGTCTTATTAACTCGCGAAGGAAATATATTCAGCATTTAGTCCTCCGCAGTTTAAGGGTTAAATGTGGGTGTGTAAGCCCCAAAATGTTGAAGAATGTGAAATTGCAACACACACACACACACTCACATACACGAGGGGTTCAGATTGGTCACGGGGGGGTGGTGGATGATATGATTTGTTACGCAACCCTCGCATGCACGCACGGAAAGCACGGAGGCACTACGACAAAATAACTTATGAATCAGAGAGAGAGAGAGAGAGAGAGAGAGAGAGAGAGAGAGAGAGAGAGAGAGAGAGAGAGAGAGAGAGAGACATTTTTTTTAGCCCAAATCATTTAGCCCTAAAAATATGTTCCTTAATTTCCTTGTATTACTTCATTATCTGTGTCAATGTGTAGGCTAATTTTCATCTTGTGTGTGTGTGTGTGTGTGTGTGTGTGTGTGTGTGTGTGTGTGTTCGTACCTAATTGTTCTTACTTATTTTCTGGCAGTGTTCTGTCTTCTAAAACAGTTGTGTCCTACTTTCCTTTATCAAAAAATGAATGTTTTTGGGACACACGAGTTCTTCCGGTCATATATTCCTTTGATTCATTGCTCTGTTTGGAAAGCTGAAGTTTCTCACATCTCTTCTTGTATCTATTTCTTAATTTTTACACTTTTAATTTTTATTCATATTTATTCCAATTTGTTTATTCTTATTTATATTATGTTCTATATATATGTATTCCTATCAACTCTATTTATATGTATTTCTATTTATATTTCTTATCTTACTGCTCATATCTTTTATCATATCTCTTCGGTAATCTTTTCTTATATAATTTCGTTCTCTCTCTCTCTCTCTCTCTCTCTCTCTCTCTCTCTCTCTCTCTCTCTCTCTCTGTGTGTGTGTGTGTGTGTGTGTGCATCAGTCAGCCTCCGCCCCCCGTCAGCACCCACGCGCCCTCTGTGTGTCAAGGGTGAACTCTCCCTCCTCGGGTCCTGACATTGCTTGGCCGTGGCATTTGGTGATTCACATTTTTCAGCACACTTACCGGCGACGCCTTTTCCACAAACAAAACGAAGAAAAGATTACCACGAAAACAGATACGCACGCGGCCCTCACAAATCATATACGTTCATTCTCCACTTAAAACTCTGAAGGTCGAGAAAATGAAAGCAAAAATCACGAGGGGAATAATTACCCATGAGAACACGCGTTGTTATACTTACCATGTTCACGGGAAGATATACACATGCGCCTTCGTACACTATTTTTATCTTTCCTTCTTATTCGTGGATACGCTGCGCAGTTTTCTATTACGCAAGCTTCACGGACTAAAAACTTGAGGGAACTGAATAAAATGAGGAAAGGGAGAAAGACTAGAGAACAAAATAACTCGCCTGAAACAAAATGACGACAGATGGGAGAAGGAGAACAGAACTGTCACTCTAAAAGACAAACCGAGGCAACAGAATAAAAAAAGAAGAAAGAAATAGTAGAACAAAAGTCACTCAAAAAGACAAACCGAGGCAACGGAATAAAAATAGAAGAAAGAAAAAGTAGAACGAAAGTCACTTAAAAAGACAAACCAAGGCAACAGAATAAAAAAGAAAGAAGGAAGAAAAAGTAGAACAAAAGTCACTCAAAAAGACAAACTGAGGCGATAGAAGTCAAATAAGCGAAGGAAGAAAACTGAGAACAAAACAACGTCGCTCAAAAAGACAAGCGGAGGGGAAATAATCAAATAAACGAAGGAGGAAAAAGTTGAACAAAATAATCACACAAAGACAAACGGAAGCAGTATAATGAAATGAACGAGGTAAGAAAAAGTAGAACAATACAATAATCCTCAAAATGAAAAAAAATGAGGCGATATAATTATATGAACAAAGAAAGGAAAATATAACAAAACTATGCCATTCTTAAGACAAAGCAAGGCAACATAATAAACGATTAAAATGAGGAAGAGCAAACCAAACTAACGATCATTAACACAAATCTCTTAACGCTCTCAGGAATAAGGAGGAGCGATCGGAGGAACGCGGCAAAATCGAAGCCTGTTTACGAGGAGTTAATATTCCTAAAGATCTCGCTATTCTTCACTTCTCTCTGTTATGTCCTCAAACCACTCTCAGACACCACCACCATCATTACAGTACAAAGAGTCGTCCCCTAATGCCTAAAACCCTACCGTCATTCACAATATCTACGAGGAGTTAATATTCCTAAAGATCTCGCTATTCTTCACTTCTCTCTGTTATGTCCTCAAACCACTCCCAGACACCACCACCATCATCACAGTACAAAGAGTCGTCCCCTAATGCCTAAAACCCTACTATCATTCACAATATCTACGAGGAGTTAATATTTCTGAAGGTCTTTTTATTAGTGACTACTGCACTCTTAACCTATGTCCAAACAACAACAACAACAACAACAACAACAACAAGGACAACAGCAACAACAACACACGCATCCACCATATCTACAGGAAGCTTCAGTTTAGCGATGATTCGTACAGCAAACCTCAAACATCCGGAACAGGCAATAACTCAAACTACGCACATGATACGAATCTTGCAAGAACCATTTGATCTCTATAGGAGTGGCGATTGCTACTTCTACTACTACTGCTACTACTGCTACTACTTACTATTACTACTACTACTACTACTACTACTATTACTATTACTACTACTACTTCTATAACTATTAGTCCTAACCACCTCAGCAACACCTACCACACCTACCACAGCCACTCGAGACGGAAGTTAATGAGTCAACGAGATAATTACACCTTCCACCACTTCCGCAGCCTCAAAGGAGTGACAACTACGCCCCAGGACCTTCCCGCGGTCATATGGAAGTCCCGAGGGCGTGAAGGACTCCCGTAAAGTCCTTCCTTCGTTCCCTTTCTTCCCTTCCTCCACGACTCAGAACAGAAGTCAAGGTTAAGAGGGTCTGATTCCTTGCTTGGTGCGGAACTTTCCCCCAAGGACGGTGTAGTGGAGGGATTGTTCGTGAGCCATGGAGGATGGAGAAAAATAAGGAGGGTTCAGACAAGGAGAAAGAGAATTAAAAGAAGGAGAGAAGGATTAGAATAAATAGCAAGCTTGGTGTTGCACTTTCCCTCAAGGACAGTATGGTGGAGAGATTGTTTATGTGCCACGGGGGATGAAAGGAGGAGTGGGGTTAGGTTATATTAAGGAGGAGGATTTTTTTTTCTTTCAGTAAAGGAGGCAGCTCAAGGGCAAAAACATATGAAAGCAAAAAAGCCCGCTAAGCACTGCTCCTACAAAAGGGAGTAGAGAAAAGTGGCCAAAAGAGAGATCGATTTCAAGTGGAAAGGTGTTTTGATACCATTCTCTTGAAAGCAGTCAAGTCGCAGGCAGAAGAAAATACAGACGAAGGGTGGCTGTTCCAGAGGTCACCAGTGAGGGGGATGAAAGAATAAAGATGCTTGTTAGCTCTTGCATAAGATATTTGGACAGTTTAGGGATGAGCTAGAGTAGAAAGTCGGGTACAGAGGGGCCGCGGGAGGGATGGAGGCATGTAGTGAACAGGATTAAAAGCAGAGGAGGATTAGAGGAAATCGCAAGTTTGGTGTGACTTTTCAAGGACAGTTCAATGGAAAGACTTTGTGCGTCACTGAGGACAACACTGAAGAAGAGGGATTAGATGAAAAAGGAAGATTAAAAGAAAAAGATGAGGAGGAGGATTAAAAGAAGTAGCAAGTTTCCAGTCCTCCTCGCTTCCTTCTCCTTTCATTACTCATACTACTCCTAGAAATCTTTGATACCCCCACACATACAACCCTTGGCACCATCTCAGAATGCCAAGTAACCAAACCAGAGTGGACTGTCAAAGCGAGGCAAACCGGGCCAGCGTAACAACAGAAGTTCGTACTGCGTCGGTTCTCCCAGGGCAGCAGGCAACAGTCAGGGTCACAAGGAGGAGGAGGAGGAGGAGCGCACGGTCACCTCAAACACACCTTTCACTTCTCCTCCAGACCAAGATGCAAGACTCTTTCTCTGGCAAGTGTCCAAAGACGGGTCAACATTGCACCCTAATCCAAGGACATACTAGCCTACCCTCCCTCTTCCATCTCCTTGCAACAACCCATCCCTATTTTCTCTCTTTCTTCCCTCTCTCATCTTTTCTCTGTGGTGTCCCCGGCTAGAAAGTGATGTGGGGACTCTAGGCTTTTTGTATCGAGTTAGTTTATCTTGGTTTTCTATCTCCAGCAGCAACCCATCCCCGTTTTCTTTATTTTTTCTCTCTCATCTTTTTCCTGTGGTGTCCCTGGTTAAAATGTGATGTCGCGGGATTCTCGGCTTTTTGTATCGAGTTAGTTTATCTTGGTTTTCTATCTTCAGCAGCTACTCATCAAAGTTTCCCTTCTTTCTTTTCTCTCTCATCTTTTTCCTGTGGTGTCCCCGGCTAAAATGTCATGCCGCGGGATTCTCGGCTTTTTGTATCGAGTTAGTTAAGTTTATCTTCGTTTTCTATCTCCTGCAGCAACCCATCCCCATTTTCTTTCTTCCATCTCTCTCTCTCTCTCTCTCACCTTTTTCCTGTGGTGTCCCCGGTTAAAATGTGATGTCGCGGGATTCTCGACTTTTTGTATCATGTTAGTTTATCTTCGTTTTCTATCTCCTGCTACAACCCATCCCCATTTTCTCTCTCTTATCTTTCCCTGTGGTGTCCTTGGCTATAAAGGGATATTGCAGGGATTCTACGCTTTTTGCATCGAGTTAATTCCAGTTCTGGGCGAGGTTACGAGTACGAGAATCCATAGAAGGCGTCTGGCAGAGGTCAAGGTTCAGAGGAGTAATATGAGAGGAGGGAAAACGTGCGTGTCACCCCTAAACTAATCAAGAGAACTGGACGGAAAGCATTGCACAACGGAGATTTTAAGGAGGGCGAAGTAATTATCGAGATAGAATAATGAAACTGAAAATAAAGCAACCACCCCAAAATGTTAACCCGGTAGCAGCGACGGGACAAATTTGTGGCTTTACCGTATACCAGCGACGGGCCACATTTTTGCCATGATATAAACCTCCCAAAATAGATGATGCATAAACTGATCACAAATGCGTTGATATATATTATGAAATGGTTTGTGTGAATGGTGATTTTTTCGCATTTTTCTCGCTAAGAGGGGCCTTAAGAAACATGATCCCCGCAGTTACCGGGTTAAGCTGTAAATAATATAATAATGAAACTGAAAATAAATACCCTCATCCCCCAAGAAAAGAGTTATTAAGCTGTAAATAAACTGAAGTGATAATTATGCAAAATACGAAAAATCAACAAAACGAGAAAATAAGCTGAAGGTGAAATTGGTTAAGAGCAGAAAAAAAGAGAAGTCAGCGAGGAGAGACAAAATATTTACGAAACAAACAAAAAATTACAGAAAAAATAGAAGACAGGACAGAGACAGAAAAGGAAGAAAAGGTAAATAAGACAAGCAGCCAAAAGAGAAGAAAAAGAGAAAACAGACAGCAAGAGAAAAAAAGGAAAACACCAAAACAAACAAAAAAAGTCTGAAAAAGAAGAAGGAATGATTGAAAGGCAGAGAATGAGAATACAGAGAAGAGGAAGAAAAAAAATACAGAAGTCGTAAATAAGCCAAATAGATAGAAGGGCAAAAGATAAAAGAAGATAAAACAAAAAGATAATAGAAGCAAGACAAAAATGAAGACAAAAACGAGACAGACATAAAGGAACAGAGAGGAGGGCAGAAGATAAAAGAAGGCAGACAGCAAAAAAAGAAACACATGAAGACGGAAAAAGAAGATAGACTGGGTAAAAGATAAGAGGGGAGAGCGAGACACGGATAAAAGGAATTGAAAAGAACGGAGAGACAGCGAAAATAACAACAACAACAACAACAACAACAACAACAACAACAACAACAACAACAACAAAAGAGAACGGGTAAAAAAAAAAACGAAAGACGATGACATATAGCAAAGTGAGGAAAAAAACAACAACAACGAAGACACACACACACACACAAAAAAAAATACAAGACACGAATCTTTAAATACCATAACAATACTAATAAAGCACACACACACACACACACACACACACACACACACACACACACACACACACGCACATAGACACACTTTCTACAGCCTTGAGTTCGGCGCAGGGCATCATGATAAAGCAAATATATGCCTTCATGTTTAATGTAAAAATAAAAAGATGATAAACCTGAATGTGTTGTTGTAATGATTTTTTTTCCTACTTAGACTAAAGGATATGATCAGTGGTTGGGGGAGAGGGAGAAGGGGTGAAGAAGAAGAGGGATTGGTAACAGGAATGAGATGATAGTGGAGAGGAGGAGGAGGAGGAGGAGGAGACTATCATGGAAAAGAGGAAAGGGGGTGATGAAAGAAGAGGGATTGGTAACAGGAATGAGATGATGATGGCGAGCAGGAGGCAGCCATAAAGGAAGGGGAAGAGGGCAATGGAAGAAGATGTGGAATTGGTAAGAGGAATGAGATGATAGAGAAGGAGGATATCACTAGAAAGAAGAGGGATTAGTAACAGGAATGAGATGATGATGGAGGGCAGGAGGCAGTCATAAAGGAGGGGAAGAGGGAATGGAAGAAGATAGGGAATTGGTAAGAGGAATGAGATGATAGGGAAGGAGGATATCATTAGAAAGAAGGAGGGCGGGTTAAGAAGAAGAGGGATTGGTAACATGAGTAAGATGATGACGGAGAGGAAGACAGAAGGAAGGCGAGAGGGGAAGAAGGAAGTGAAGGCGGCAGAAGATGTGCGAAAGGAGAGAGAGAGAGAGAGAGAGAGAGAGAGAGAGAGAGAGAGAGAGAGAGAGAGAGAGAGAGAGAGAGAGACAGAGAGAGAGAGGTAAACAAGGAAAAAAAGGTGAAAGAAGAAAAAAAGTAGAGGAAATACAGAGGAAAATACGCGAAAGAAGGAAAATGGAAGGATAAATAAAGTGGAAAAATATAAATGGAGGGAAAACGGGAACATTACATTGGAGGAAAAGAAAGGAAGGAAGGAAAACATGGAAAAAAAGGAGGAAAGGAAGAAAACGATTGAATTAGATAAATCGTAGAAGAAAATAAAAAAAAAAGAAATAGAAGAACGGTGAAATTAGTGGAAAAGTAGAAAAAGTAAAAAAAAAAAGTAGAAAGGGAGGAATGGAAGGACGACTGAATTAGAAGAAAAGTAGAATAAACTAGGAAGGCAAGAAAGAAAAAAAGATTAAACTAGAGAAGAAGGAAAAAATAGAAACGAAACAATGAATGGTTGAATTGGAAAAAATAACAGGAGAAAAATTAGGAAGGGAAGAAAGAACGATTAAATAAGATAAAAAATGTAAAGAAGAATACGAGGAGAAGAATAAGAGGGAGACAAGGCTGATTGAGATATATAAGGGTGGGAAGAGTGTTGATTTGGGCAGGTGGGTGTTGGTTCTGACACCAGGTGATTCAAGGTTGCCATGACGACGGTATCAAGGCTTACATGCGGGCGTAGACACACACACACACACACACACACACACACACACACACACACACACACATACACACACACTTTTCGTTCCTAAGTATCATAACAAGTAGATATATAATTATTTCCCATGTAGAGGAGGAGGAGGAAGAGAAGGAGGGGGAGATAAAGAAGGAGGAAGAGGAAGAGGAGGAGGAGGAGGAGGAGGAGGAGGAGGAGGAGGCCACAATAAAGAAAGTAAGAGTGACAATGGCGAGTACGTAACATATACATTAAGTTACGAGACTGATGGCCAATGGGTACATCTCTCTCTCTCTCTCTCTCTCTGTTACTTTATCTCTTCTTTTCTACATTATAAGTCTTGTTTGATTTGTTTTTCCGTTTTTTCTGTTCATTTTTTTGTCTCCATTTTACATGTCTTCTCTTTTTGTTTCGTCTTCTTCTACTTCTTTTCTTCTTCTTCTTCCTCTTCTTCTTCTTCATCTTGTACCCCTCTCTCTCTCTCTCTCTCTCTCTCTCTCTCTCGCTGTTACGTCATGAATATAAAGTTGATACAAAGAAGAAGAAAAAGCATGAACTCAATTATCAGTCTTGGCACAACCTCGATGCCTTAATTTCCTGATGAGTACATTCACTCCAAGCCTTATCGATGAGAAAAAGAAGGCAAGAAAAAGAACATTAATCATAGCAGGGACGTCATTATCAAAACAAAAATAATACGGATGAAGGACGGCAAACAAATGAGCATCGAGTATAAGAGAATTAAGTATGGCGTGTATTTTATAGCTGTTGAAAAATCGGAAGTAGGGAATGAGACTCTCTCTCTCTCTCTCTCTCTCTCTCTCTCTCTTGGCGTCAAAATAGTTAAATCTCAAATTCCCCCAACCACGGATCGATGCAAAGAATAAAGCGAACAGAATGTTGGGTTCCATTAATACAAACTTCTCATTCAAAAAACAAAACGTAACTATCACTGCACAACAGTTATGTCAGACCCAACTTGGACTACGCGGTCATCGTTTAATTAGAGGGTTCAACGTCGGGCAACAAGGATGATCTCTTCCTTTCGCAACAAACCTTACGTGGGAAGGTTTTATGTCTTAAAATCTCTCTTAAGAAAGCCCGCCTCCGAGGGAAACAGATCGAATGTTTCGGAATACTTCATGGTTTTACGAATGTGGATGAATGCAAAGTGTTTATTACCGATGCCATTTAGCGAACGAGAAATAATAGCGATTAACAAACATGGAAAAAAGCAAATTCATACCATCAAATTCTTTTTCCCATCGTTTTCGCACGAGAATGGAATAAGATCACGTCATCTGTGGTTCAGTGCAACACAAATTACTCACTATACACAAACCGATATTTATTCCACTTTGATATTCGCAGATATGGAACGTCGTGGTGGCCGATTCATTTAAGAACAGTCTTGATCATAGGATCTCTCTCTCTCTCTCTCTCTCTCTCTCTCTCTCTCTCTCTCTCTCTCTCCGCACGTCACACCTGAGACACAATAATTAAGGTGCGCTGTTTTGCCTCGAAACTCTCACCTTCACAAACTTTCCTGCCCTCACGTGTGCAAGCGAGGTGAAGGGGGAGAGAGGGGGGAGAGGGAGAGGAGAGGGGAAGGAAAGGGATACAGGTATACACAGGTGACCAAGCGTGTATGATAAAGTGATTAGGTGTGGCAGGTAAGTGTAATATAGTAAGTGACATATAGAGGGAATGTTGTGTAAGGGGAGGTGGTGTCTTTGGTGCGTGTTATTGTGTGTGTGGTGTGTATGTGTGTGTGTGTGTGTGTGTGTGTGTGTGTGTGTGTGTGTGTGTGTGTGTGTTAGATAGACAATACTAAAAGGATAATTGTGTCTAGGAGGAAGAGGAAGAGGAAGAGGTTGAGGATGAGAAGAATTAGGGAAAGGAGGAGTAAAAACGACAACAACAACAACGGCGATGATGACACACGGGCAAGAACAAGGACACGAAGAGGAAAAAAGAACAAACAAGGAATAAAAGAAGTCAAGGATAAGGGAAAGTTGTACGATTATAAAACAGGTAACAAGAAGAAGATGAACAAAGAAAAGAGAGAAAGGAGAGAAAGGAAAAAAAGAGGTAGTAAGAAATTAGGTGAAGGTAAAGGTAAGGAAATAATAAATGTAAGGAAAGAAAGGAAAGGGAAAATAATTATAGTTATGATGAAATAGGCAAGAAGAAAATAAACAAAGAAAACAAGGAAAAGAAAAGTAAAAAGAGGTTGTGAGAAAGCAGGTGAGGATGAAGAAGATAAGGAAAGAAAGGAGAAATGAGAGCTATGATGAAACAGGCAACAATAAAGAGAGGAACAAAGAAAACAAAGAAAGTAAAAGTAAAAATGAAATAATAAGAAGGCAGGTGAGGATGAAGGTAAGGAAACAAAAGAAGGGCGAAAGTAGGGAAAGGGCAGATAATATACTGAAACAGGAGATGAGAGGGAAAATACGACGAAAATAAGAAATAAAAGGTAAGAAGGATGAGGGAGGATGAGGAGAAATGGGAAGGTGATGGAAGCATAGTGGAAATAAAAAATTAGGAAATATGAGGAAGTTGATGAAGAGAAGACAAAGAAAGGAAGGAGGATCAAGGGAATAGACAATAGAGGATGAAGAGATACGAGAAGGTGACGGGAGTGGTAAAAAGAAAGGGCAGGGAAATAATTATGAGACAGAGGAGGAGGAGACAAAAACTAAAAGAAAACAGAAGGATCGACGAAAATAAACAAAAAGGGAAGGTGGTGGAAATAATGATAATGAAAGGTGGGAAGAGGGAGTAAGAAAGTAGTGGATAAAAGAGTCATGCTAAAAGTGGTGCATAAGGGTAAGGGTATAAGTGGTAAGGAGACAAGTGGAGAAGGAGACCGAGGAAGAGGTAAACGGATTTATAAAAGAAAGACACGAGACGGACACAAATTAATAAACAGTAGCCTACAAATCAGACCGCAGTGAAGCAGACTCAAGCACAACAGCGGGCGCATCTAATTTGGGACAATGATGCTGAGACTGTCCTCCACGCCCTCCACCGTCACCAAAATAATCCCGCCCACCCACTATACGGCAAGACAGATTCAGGGTGGAACAGACCGAGCAAGATCAGTCCCCCAAGCCGGCCTTCCCCATCTACTTCCCCAGCTGAAGGAGGAACAGGAGGTGGATAATTAAAGGAGGAGGAGGATTAATAATAGTGTCCCTAATGCCTTCTACTTGAGTAAGAGGAAAACACCAATTTCAAGACAATCTATCGTATTCCCCGGCGACATTAGGCTACATTGTTTTAAGAGCTACTAGTAAAATGACACTGTGGCTAACGTTCCTTTTTCCTGAGTATATTTTTATTATACATCCACACACAACGTTGTCATTTTAATGCAGAATGATACAAGGCGGCGAGGCTACGCTAAAGTATTGACCCCCCCCCCCCCCCAAAAAAAAAAAAAAAAAAAAAAAAATGGCTCTCATGCTTATCAAAATTTAATGCTCTCTGTATCTGAAAAAAAATATTGTGGTTCTACTATTTCACTGTTTTTTTCTATATTGTCTTAGTATTTTGTTTGTATGTTATCACCTTGAGTAGCTATTCTATGTTTGGGAAGATTTCGTTAGTAACCCATAATGATAACAATATTCTCTCTCTCTCTCTCTCTCTCTCTCTCTCTCTCTCTCCATGCATAGTCCAACAGCTTCAGCGAGTTACCATTATTAACATCCTGCTGAGCTCCGTCCACCACGCCACCACACTGCTTGCTTCGGTCTCGGTGAAGCCTCCAACCCTCTGACCTGTTGATGAAGGGCTGTGACGGCCTAGGACACCCCACTCGCCCCGGGTGTTGTCCTGCGAGATTATCACAGGCGTGTTAGCTGGCCTGTCTTGCTGAGGAGGACAGAGGTGGGGTGGATGACCGGTGATCGTCCACCCGCTGCCCGTCACGCTGCTTTGTTTACTCTCAGATAGTGACGCTGAATAAAGTCGCTGATGGTCATGCACTTTTGTCTTTGCAACAGCACCACGCCAAGTTATTATTTTATTTTTCGGTGCTATACCACACAACCGTTTTATAGTTTTATTCCTTAGAGTTCTTCCATATGTTAGGTGTTTATTTCTGAATTTGATGTTTCGATATGGATTCAAAGTGTAAGAAAAAATATCCCCCTAAGTAATTACACGTTAAATAATACCTACATATATAGTTTTGGGGGCATCCTGTTATGATGATGATGTCTCGGTAAGTTCAAAGTGTACGATAGAATAACCCTGGTAATTACACATTGAATAATACATCTACAGTTTGGGAAGCATCCTAGCTATAATAAATAACAGGGCTGCTCCAATATATGACAAACACCACCAACAAAACACAAACTTAAACAAATACGAAGCGGTCACCCAATGGACAAAGAAACACCAAAAGACTAAAATTGTTTATAAATTTGGACACATGGTTTTATTTACTACATACATAAATATATAAATCTCTCTTTCTCTCTCTCTTTTTCTCTATTAACACTGTAAGATTAGCGGGACGCCGTAATTACAGGATACTCAGGACATTAGCGATCGATTCAAGCCACTATCATGACCTCCCCGGAAATAAAACAAGACTGAAAGGATTAATTTTGCATGTGATGATTAAAAAATAAAGAAAACAGCAGCGATGATCGAATGTGAATGAGTACATAAGAGGTGCGTAAAATAAGTCAATGGTAAACATGAGATAAAAAGCCAGACGTTACAATTGGGCAGTTTTCTTACGGGATAACAATGCCAAGTACAGATATTCTCCTACTTTGCCATTCTTTGACGTGGGCTTTCGGGTGACTATTAATATCTTTCTTTTATGAGGAGAACAAAATTTAGGAGTCTACATCACCCATAATCCTCACGCCAGAGAACGGAAGGAGGAGAATTTATTGGTATACTTTTACTAAATCATTCTCTGACGTGGGTTTCTGGGTGACTATTAAATATTTTCTTTATACGAACACTATTAAGAGATGCATCACTCGTAATACCCACACCAGAGAACGGGAAGAGAAGAATATATTGATACTCTTATACATATCTTAACACACTAACAAGGGTATCTGGAGGACTATTAGATTCCTTTATATGGAGTACAAAATTAAGGAGTTTGAATCTCCTATTAGCAAAGACCAGAAAATGTAAGGAAAAGAATATATTGATACTTAGCACGACAAAATTCCCGAGTAGAAAACTGCCCTTCACAGATGATAATTACAATGAGGAAAAAAAAAGTTATGGTGTGCAACGGACGTGAACACAATAATGAAAGGAAAATGTATGAAGACACGAACCATTTCCCAAACTCAGTTCAGTCAAGGGGAGAGTTGTAAAAAGAAGATTAAAACAAAATATATTAAGACGTTACTTAGCTACGCTCCCTTCCACAACTCTACGGATAAATACGAATTAATACTTGAGAGGCGAAGAGGAAGGTTTGTTACGGAGCTCCTCATCTTATAAAGGGGCTATTACACTGGGCAAATTTTCCGTGGATCTTCAGTCAAACCACGATTTCTGCTAGCGTGGTTCTCATTTGTTTCTTGTTATTGCTGCTGAGTGCTGATGATGATGGTGAGTAATTTCGTCGTCCTTCGGTGAAATCTCCCGTAGCTTTGGAAGATCGTGGACACGTCAGAAAACCACGGAAATATGAGAACCACGCCAGCGGAAATCGTGGTTTGACTGAAGATCCACGGAAAATTTGCCCAGTGTAATAGCCCCTTAATTACCTGTCTGTCTGTCCTAATGAAGCAGTCACACGCTCTCACCTGATAACACGCCTCACTTCCCAAACAAGACAAAATATAAAGAAAAAAATATGAAAAAGAAGTAAATAGAGAAAACATGAACTTGCCTCACCCTTAAAAGTAGAACAATGGTAAGAAATAAAACAGAACAAAAAATAATCACCAAAATATATGAAAAAAAAAAGTAAATAAAGAGAAAACGTGAACTTGCCACACCTTTAGAAACAAGACAACAGTAAAAAATTAAAAAATGAAAATAAAAATGATCACAAAAATATATTAAAATAGGAGGAAATAAAAGGAAAACATGACCTTCCCTCACGTTGAAAAAGACAATCATAAAGAAAAACAATAAATTAAAAATATATATAAAAAGAATGCAAATAAAGAGGAAACATGAAATTCCCAAGACAAGAAAAATAAATATATAAACCTTCAATGATAAAAAAAGCAAAATCAAACCATGTATCTTCCTAATCTGCATTAAACCCAAGTAAACAGCATCAGCAGCCTATTCTTAAAGCTATAATTCATCTGGACCATTTGTATTTCGATGCTTCAATAGAACAATAACAACACTGGGCTTTTTATGCGTTTTATATACAATCTTCAGAAATTTTGGGCATAAATACAATAAAGAAAATATAAATATGTAGCCTATCCTCGATCTCGCCCTTTTAGTTTTATCTGGTAACATTCACAACCCTAGCAAAACACACGTTCATAATAATAATAATAATAATAATAATAATAATAATAATAATAATGATAATGATAATAATAATAATAATAATAATAATGTTTTCCATGCATGTCTGTTAAGTTAAGGGTCAACATATCATCCTTGAATCATCTGGTAACACTTACAACACTACCTTAAAAGTGAACACGAGATAAATTAATAATACGCGGGTCTCTTACTTTCCTATTCAAACATTTTCTTCCGTCTCTTTCCGTACAAGACTTGAAATGCGTTAGAGACTCGACAATTCATCTCTCTCTCTCTCTCTCTCTCTCTCTCTCTCTCTCTCTCTCTCTCTCTCTCTCTCCAATTACGACTCCAGAAAGCATTAAGTAACTATTATGGCGTAAATATATTCAATTATGGCGTACGAAAAACAAGTCAAACCGCATGATTGTTTATCTAAAAGCAAATGGGGTAATCAGCTAATCTATGCGTTGGAGAGGAAGATTTTGTTTGTTTTTTTAATGGACGCTGTTATCATATTAGTACAGGAGGATTATTTTCTCACGTCAGGTTATAGTATTCGTGTCAAAAGTAAGAGACAAGTGATAAGGTTTCGCTCTTTCACAGCTGCCTTTGTTATTCTATCTGGACTGTTTGCTTCTTTTTTTTTTCATTATAATTTTTCATATCAAGCATTTATAAACACCGAATCTTGGGGTCTTCTTTCTGTAGGATTATCGCGTGTTTTGTATCATATTTCCGCATTGTTTCTAATTTCATCCACGACTTTTTTGCTTTCCGTTATGAATGTTTCTAACCAATGTCTCTTGGCCGTGAATTTTCTTGCTTCCGACTCGAGCACAGTGACGGATTTCCTTTGTTTTTAATTCACGCATTTATAAGCATGATACGGTAGCTTCTTTTGCATTTGTTTTTACTAAGATTTCCCAAACATTACTAACATTCGTGACATTATTTTTTCTTTTTCTACTCATTCTTGAAGTTACTTTTTTTTTCTTTTTCTACTCATTCTTGACATTACTTTTTAATTTTTCTACTCATTCTTGACATTACTTTTTCTAATTCTGCTCATTCTTGATATTACTTCTTCTAATTCTACTCATTCTTGATATTACTTTTTTATCTTCTCATTATTTACGTTCTTTACAATACTTCATTTTCAAACTTCTCATTCTTAACGTTTACCTTACTTTTTCCTTTTTATTATTTCCAAACTTTACATTTCTTTTCCTTCTCATCCTTTTAATTACTTCCCGTTCATTATTAGCATTTATTAGCATTTCCCTCCGACATTGTACTTCAAGAGTATATAACCTGACCTTCATCGAGTAACAAGGATTCACATTAAATTTTCTTAGCTATATTTCCTGACACTTTATTTTCCCCTCTCGTTAGCCTTAGCGCTGTTCCCTTCAATACTTCTGTAGCACATTATCTCTTCCTTATCTAGTAACAACCACCATTACTGTTCTTCTCAAACCGCTTATCACTAAAGTGCTTGACGCTTCCTTATCTTCCGCCTCTCACCTAACACTTGTCATCCAGCAGAAGGGTGTACAATCGCTCCTGTCTTACGAGTTGCTCCCTCTTACCATCTCCCTCTTTTGCGTCTTTAGTCCATATCCTCAAACATTTCGGGGCTCACACACCCACATCTGATAAGGCTTTCATAGAGGTTGTGGGTATTTCCATGGCTAGTTTTATGAGCCAAGTGGTATTTTGATAAGGTTTCTACACCATGAACTTGATCAAACACTCAAAAGAACCTGACTAATCTCCATCGTGGCCTTTGGAAATAGTTGTTGTGAGAGCCGAGAGCGTCTGAGAATATGACTAGCAATATACATCAACGAGGAATAAAATACTGGACAGGAGTGATACATATTCTATACGTGTGCAAAATAGAGTCCGTCTGTGTAAACGTTATATACTCTAAGCTGTTTTACTATAGATCTGCGTTCACAGTCTACGGTAAGAAACTACATACAGATGATATGCATACTAGTATTCATAGGTGGGCTGGTTTGAGGAAATGCAAAACACACTCGAAGATATTACAATATTCTCACACCTTTTGGTCAACGTTATGTATCAGGTGATAAGGCCAAAGGATGGAGACGTGGATAACACAAGCCACGATAAAAATACTTTGTCTAGATCTGAAAACTGCCTGAAGGGTGACTAACAGCTCTTTTAGGCGGTGGGTGACGGGTGAAGGAGGCGAGGCGAGGACAGAAGGTGGACGAGGGATGGGATAGGTGGGTGAGGAAGAGGTAACGTGGATAGGAGTGGGTAAGACAACGAAATGAATAAAACAAAAAAATAAAGGGAGAGAGAAAAATAGGGATAAGGATGATCACTAATAATTTCCATCCAGCAGGTACGCGAGACTGTATGGACAGGTTATTATATAGCAAGGGAAAGAAAGTCAGACAGTCAAAGACAGATAGAAAAGAAGAGAACGGGGGTGACACAGAGGGATAAAGATCACCATTAATTCCCATCCTGCAAAGCTTGGAAGAGGAACAGAAAACGAAAGAAGGAAAACCAGAGAGTGCATACACGATATTAGCATGGCAAAGAAAACACACACAGCAACGAAAGAGAGATGGAAAAGAGGAGATCGGGAGAGGGAGTAGGAGGAGGACGAGGAGGAGGAGATTGTGGAGGAGGAGGAGGAGGCGAGGGCGATCACCAGTAGTCACCATCCTGCAGAGCCTGGAAGAAGCTGAAGACGACGCAGGTGAAGTATATCCAGGTGATGCTGATGGTGAGGACGATGCAGCCGACGATGATGGGCAGCGCGTAGCCGTGGGAGTTGATGAGGGCGAGGATGCCGCCCGAGAAGGCCATGACCATATTGAGGAAAGTGAAGAAAACCCACGGCAGCAGCAGGAACCGTCGCTTCTGCGGGGGCGGAGGAGGAGGGGTGAGAACGATGCGGAGACGATTGTGATAAAACTTTCATCGGTAGACATTATTGTAAAGAGTCAGTTAAGTATTTCATGTTTTTAAAGGAGTGTCAGGTGATTCTCTCTCTCTCTCTCTCTCTCTCTCTCTCTCTCTCTCTCTCTCTCTCTCTCTCTCTCTCTCTCTCTCTCTCTCTCTCTCTCTCTCTCTACGTACTGTGCGGACGCCGTGTATAAGGAGCAGCGAACATATGATATAGATGACCGCCACCAGCACTAAGATCCCGAAGAAGATGTAGGCGGCTGTGGGGGAAGGGAAAGAACGATAGGATTAACAAACTGTGTAAATAATAATAATAATAATAACAATAATAATAATAATAATAATAATAATAATAATAATAATAATAATAATAATAATAATAATGATAAAGGATAAACGTTAATAACTGCATGTATTGATAGTTAATAAATCATATATATATTTATGATAACTTACTAATATGCAGGAGGAGTAGGCGTGGTCTGTGAAGCACAAGGGACATATACATATTCTATACTGCTTATACCTCAGTGTATTCAAATTAATCTATTGAGCATCGGAAATGGTCTAGAAAATATGTTCAAAGGGTGAGGGGGTCGAGGGGGGAGCGAAGACCCCCCCGTTTGCAGTTAAGTTACAAGTCGGGGTTGGTTTAGTTAAAAAAATAATTCGTGACTAATGAGAGAGAGAGAGAGAGAGAGAGAGAGAGAGAGAGAGAGAGAGAGAGAGAGAGAGAGAGAGAGAAAATTCGCTCGCTCGCATAGAAAACGGGTGTGAAGGGCAGAGCGGAGCGGAGTGTGCTATGGGGAGCTGTAGTATTCCTGATATATATTGCCCATGAAAACTTAATCTGTGTCTTGAAAATTTTTACCTAATTTACATATGCTTCTACTGGTTAACAAGTAATCAAAATGAGGGAGACTTCTAATTTTCCTATTCATCACTCGCTTTGACTCGTGGTGGTGTAATGATTTACTTAAGCCACCCCCAAAAAGTACAATTTTCTTCCGTTGCATAAGATATATAACACTTTAGGGGTGGCTCAAAGGAGAACAGTAATCAGATGCGAAACAGGAGGAGGAGGAGGTGGAGGAGGAGGAGGAAGAAAAGGAGAAGGAGGAGGAGTTGGCGGAGAAGGAGGTGAAAAAGTAGGAGGAAGAGGAGGAGGGGAAGAGAAAGGAGTAGGACAAGGAGTTGGAGGAGGAACACAAAGAAACACAAAGGAAGAACAAACAACAGCAGACCTGCTGGTCCTTACGAGGCTGTTTGTGACAAGCTACACTAACTAATCAAAGGTGGAAGATGAAGGACAGCAAAGGCGAAGGCTCCTCCCCACCCCCCCATCCATCCAGCCAAAGCTGGCAGGAAAGGAAAAAGAACCATGCAGCATGGAAAAACTGCATGGAAATTATTTAGGAAAGAGGAAAGAACTACCATTACTGCTACCACTAACCGGGCGATAAAAGCGGACAAGGACACCAGTATTCGAAAGAACTTAACGTTATTACGACAATGAGTAATATCTTAGTTGCTGGTTGGATTCAAAATACTTGTCTAATCTATTCTTGAAGGCCGTAACTGTTGTACTATCAACGACATCACAGGGAAGAGAGTTCCAAACATTAACAACTCGATTGAAGAAGAAGTGTTTAGCTTCGTGCGACGAGAATCTTTTACCACTTATCTTCAAATTGTGATTTCTTCTTGTTCTAGTTGATCGATCAATTGTGAAGTAATCTTCCGCATTAATATCACTTAATCCTTTAAACATTTTAAACACTTCTATTAGATCGCCTCGCATTCTTCGTTTTGATAGACTGAATAAATTTACTTCTTTAAGCCTTTGTTCATATGATAAATTTCTCAACCTAGGAATCATCTTTGTTACTATTTGTTGAAGGAGGTGGAAAAGTAGGAGGAAGAGGAGGAGGGGGAAGAGGAAGAAAAGGAGAAGGAGGAGGAGTTGGAGGAGGAGGTGGAAAAGTAGGAGGAAGAGGAAGAGGAGAAATAACAAGGAAGACAAAGAAACTAAGGAAATGGAGTAGAACAAGGAAGAGGAGCGTGACCTTGATGAGGAGATGAAAGAGGAGGAAGAGAACAAGAAGGAGAAAGAGGCAGAGGAGGTGGAGGAGCGGAAGGAGGAGGATAAATAAGAAAAAAATGAAAAGGAATTAAACGAATGACAAGGAAAAGAACGAGGAAGAGGAGGTTAAGAATGAGGAAGGTGAAGAGGAAGAGAGAAAGGAAAGAGGAGAAGGATGAGGGGAAAGAAAAAGAAAGACAAGGAAACTAAAGACACAGAGAAGAACGAGGAAAATGACATGGAAAAAAAAAATGAAGTAACCATAAGTGGACATAAGAAAACAACAACAATAATCACAACAAAATCAACACCTGAATGAATCAAGCACGAGACAACGCCTGCCAGGTCACCCTCCACCACCGTTGCTAGATTATCGTACTCAGAGCATAGTATATACCGGTTTCTGACGCATAACTATTGCCAAGAAGCATCAGGAATTAACTATTTTATGGATAACTATGAATGAATCTCGTTATTGGGACCCATGAGACAGTTTTGGGGTCAGAAATCGGTAAAAACAGAGGGCTGAGTACGACAATCTGGTAACGTTGCCTTCCACCCACCAGCATCCGAGTCGGGGTCAACGATGCCGAAGGTGACTGCATTGTCGAACTTGAGTCTCTTGCGCGTTTCGTCGATGTTGAGGAGGCAGTAGATGGCGACGATGATCTCACCCACGCCGATCAGCTGTGGAAAGAAGAACAACAATTAGACCACGTGTAGAGAACGAAAATAATACATGTAGGGTGATACCAGGGTCATACTCCTAAATATTTCAGCGCCCAAGCTCACATATTTGACAAGGCATTCGTAAGAGGGTAGTTTTATGACCATGGTGGTAGTTTGAACCTTTTACTGTGCCATGAACCTAAAAGAACAATCATTAGAACCCGACCGATCTCCTCTCCGGCCTTTGGGAAGAGTTGATGTGAGAGGCGGATGGGTCGGGGAATATAAACATTGGACCATATTCTCAAACTCTTCGGGGCTTTCACACCCACGACTGGTGAGACTTTCGTATACATCATTGTGCATAAGGCTTCAGATCAAACGCTCGTCAAAGAAATATAATGACTAAATGATTGATTGATTGATAGTTTATTGTTGCAAGTAAACAACAAAGGAGAAGGGAGGAGCATGCCATCCCGACCCCCAGGCAGTACAGAGTGTGAGGTGTGGCGATCAGCTGTAATGAAAATAATACCACCCAGACCACGTGGAGAAAGCCTAAATATGCACGTGTAAGCTACAGATTATGACCAAAGTATTGTCTAAGCATCCACGCCAATCAACTGTAGAAAAAAAACTAAACCCAAGAAATATTACACAGAACTTTTATACAGTCTCTCATGCTTTGAAGATCTAACAAACTTGGGGAGTTATTAGAGATTTAGCCACCCACGGAATCTTTCATTGTGTTGGACTAAAAAGAAAAAAAAGAAACGCTCTGTGAAGGTCCTTCGCAAACAAGCTTTTAGAGGCGTGAAACGTATAATAAAGGAAAATGCGCAATTATCTATGCGGATCAGGAAGAGCGTATAGAAAGTTTCCCTAGAACGCAGGATATCCTTAGAAGCGACAAGCGTTTTAAGGAGAATGTTCTCGTATTTAAAGGAAAATGCGCAATTATCTAAGCGGATCAGGAAGAGCGTAGAAAGTTTCCCTAGAATGCAGGATATCCTTAGAAGCGACAAGCGTTTTAAGGAGAATGTTCTCGTATTTAAAGGAAAATGCGCAATTATCTAAGCGGATCAGGAAGAGCGTAGAAAGTTTCCCTAGAATGCAGGATATCCTTAGAAGCGACAAGCGTTTTAAGGAAAATGCAGGATATCCTTAGAAGCGACAAGCGTTTTAAGGAAAATGTGCTCGTATTTGCGGATATCAAAAAGTACTGAAGAGCGCAAGAAAGGAGAGGCAGGAAACGTGTTGAGGAAAATGTGTTTCTATCACCCTATCTACGCAATTCCGATAGGATGTCGAGGAGTCACGACAAAGCACAGGAAGCAAGCAGTCCGAATGAAGGATAATGACCTCGGGCTGTTATCACACAAAGACTGAACCTCCGCCGCCACCATTGCCACCGTCAACTCCTTTCAGCTTTTCTCATCATTCATGAGGTCACTGATCCTATTATAGCAACTATGCTGTCTCCATTTCCTTCAATCAGCCACGTCCCATTCCCCCAATCCCCTCACTGTCAAGCCCTTTTCTGCGATCTAACCATCTTCTTGGCATTCTTCTCTTCCTCCCTCCTGCAACTTGCATCTCCAATACTCTTCTGCCCACGTATATATAGTCCTCTTTTCTCATCATCATCGCCACCGACAACTCCAGAACACATTAATTCCATATTCTGTTCCTTAGTGGAGGCGATCTAAGCGGAGGGGACTAAGGAACCTGACAGAATTATATCTCATTTGAACTCCATCCTCCCTAAGCCTCCATTAAATTAATATGCACCTATGCGGTTGCAGGTGAAAGATGGATCACAAAGACTAGCTGAGAATGAGAAAGATGGAGAATATACAAGGATATAAGCAGTAGTAGGTGGTCCCTGATAAGAGCTGAGCATTTTGATGTGATATTTTGAGCAAAATTAAGACATTTATATGTTAGAAATATGCATTGGGCTGAGAACTGAAGACGAGTCAGCGCTTTCCTGGCACACCGTGATGACGCACACTGTTGCACCGACTGTATTGTTGTTCAAGTGGAAGAGTTCGTCTTGGCGCGCAGCGGTGAGCTTGTCCTCTGCTGCCTCAAGAGGCGCCATTGTCTGCATGGCTGTGATGCAACAAAAGTTGCCCTGGGACAAAGCGACTATTGTACCGTACAAGCATGGTGTGGAAAGGCAGACACCGGGGGTAAGGCAAACCCTGCCGCGTCCTACCGACAAGCTTATACCATTATCTTATCACATCCGTCGTAATTTATATTGAAAACAAAACGACATCTTGTCACTTCTGATAACGCGAGGCAACACCTGCACCGGCACGGGGAGCAAGATCCGGCCATTCTTCTGCTTTGCTTTTCCCTCGGCCTGCCGACTATACCGAAAAATAAAAAAAATGGCGGCGGCAAGTTGTTTCAGTAAATCCAAGAAAGCAAGTGTTGTGTTAACAACACTTGATGTACTATCAAGATTAAATTTTTTTTTTTTTTAGCCAACATCGATCACGAAGAAGAAGAAGAAGAAGAAGAAGAAGAAGAAGAAGAAGAAGAAATGCAGAAACGGAGAAAGAAGCTTGACGGGAGACGAAAGGATGAGTAACTGATGGGAAGGAGCAACTAGCGACAATAAAAAAATCTGATACAATAAAACAATATAATGTTTTGGATTAGAACAGGAAACTTTGGCAGAAGACTAGATTGGTTTTGGAGATTAGGAGGAAAATTTCTCGCTTTGTGTCCTGATAACATGAAGAATGCACGAAACGAAGCAAGAAAGACAAATAAGGAAATAATGTCACTATTCTTTTCACGGTAAAGGAGGCAGCCGGCGGGGGAGGGGGAGGGGAGGAAGCCCGAAACATTCTATCCATTGTAACAAAAAAAGATGCCACAGGAATGATTAAATTTGGTTAGAGAGGAGAGAAAGATATCTTATTACAACTACGGTCCCTTGTATATTAAGTTTACTACACCCACAGTTCCTTACGCCTACATTATTAGTATTACAACCATATTTAATTACAACTACAGTCCTTTACAACTATTTTACTACAATCAGGGTCCTTTATACCTCTATCATTCTTTTTTTATAATTATTTTCGGTTTTTACAGGCGTGAGTGGTGTTGATGTGTGGTAATGAGCGCTGAGGATCGTGTCAGATATATGAGTGAACATCGTGAGGCGAGACTGGGAATTTGTTACGAGTCTCTCTCTCTCTCTCTCTCTCTCTCTCTCTCTCTCTCTCTCTCTCTCAGCATTCCTCCACGCTTGTAGGATGAGAGGTAGACATGCTGGCTGGCCCTAATGTGCTGCTATATAAACACACTCTGAGACCATCTATATATGCATGTGTACAGATGACAGCCAATTCAACCCCCTCCTCCTCCTCCTCCACCTCCTCCTATTACTATTACTACTACTATAACAACCACTACTCATTTTCATCCATTCATATTCTCCTTTCCCTTTTCTTCTATTTCATACTTGTGCTTCTTTCGTCATTCTCTTTACCTCCCCCTTGTCCTACTACTACTACTACTACTACTACTACTACTACTACTACTACTACTACTACTATTCATCACTCCACATTCTAATTTTCCTTTTATTTTTTTCCATACATTGTGTTTCTTTTGTCATTCTCTTCCTTTCTTTCCGCTTCTTTTCTTCTTCCTCCTCCTCCTCCTATCATTACTACTCGTTTTCATCAATCCATATTCTCACTTTCATTTTCTTTTCTTTTTTCCATTCTTTGTGTTTCTTTCGTAATTCTCTTTTCCTTCCTCCTCTTCCTCCTCCTCCTCGTCCAACTATTACGCGTCATTATTCCTCCATAGCCTCATTTTCCTTTTCCTCTTTTCCATACCTAATGCTCCTTTTGACCTTCTCTTTCCCTTTCTCCAACCCCCCTCCTCCTCCTCGACACACACACACAAACACACACAGCCTCGATAAGCCATTCTCGCGTGGGACGTCCTACAAAAACTGGCTTTCTCGCACAGGAAACGCCTTCAGACGGGTACTACGCCCCTGCCCACGTCTTCCGAGGCACCTGTGGAGTAATAAAGTAACACGGGACCTTATTACCCCCTTGAGGCACCCCCGCCGTGGAGTAGTAGCATTAAGAGGCGCCAGAGGGGGTAATAGTGTTTGGATCGCGGCCGTTATCCTCCCTTTAACCCTCCTTTTAAACATCCCGCTCACCCATCCGCCTCGCCACTCTAATATGGTGTGCTATGTGGCGTGTGTGTGTGTGCGTGTGTATGAGTGTGTGTGCGCGTGTGTGGGATGTGCGTAGGTGCTGACTCGTGTGTGTGTGTGTGTGTGTGTGTGTGGCCATGAAAAGAGGATTAGTAATAGCCTAAAAAGGGGAAGAGGTGAGGAAGGGCGACGCCGAGGAATAGTGAGAGAAAGAGGAGGAGGAGAATGCAGGATGAGGAATTTACGAAGGAGGAGAAGAAGGAGAAGGAGGAGGGGAAAGAAGAGAAGGTCAAGGAGGGCTACTGTGGGCGGAGAAGAGGCAAAAGAGAGTGAAAATGCAGGAGGAATAACACATGGAAGAGGAGGAGGAAGAGGAGGAGGAGGACAAGAGTTGCAAAAAAGAGGTGGAAATAAGAAAAGGAAAGTGAAAATGTAGAACGATAAAAACGAGTAGTAGAAAGAGGAGGAGGAGGAGGAGGAGGAGGAAGAGGAGGAGGAGGCTACTGAGGGGGTGGGGAAGATATGCGATACACCCTTTGCATAGCCTCCTTGTTGCCACCCAGAAGAACTTACACACCCACCACCAACCATTACCCCACTACCAACCTACCCACCACCCACCATTTCTCCCCCACTCCCAACCCACCCCCGTCACCCATCTATACTTCCCTCCTCGTCCCACCCACACCCATCACTCACCCCCACTCATCTACCCACCCATGTATATCCCACACATCCCCACCCTCGCCATTCAAGTTACGTAACACAGCACACCCCCTCGCTGCACCTCCCGCCAAGATTGCCCCAACGCTGTGTACTCCCCCGCCGCCTCATACTGCACCGCGCGGGGCTGTTCCTGTACGCAGCGTTTGTTCCCAATATGCCAGCCTGTTGCCGGGGCGGGGAGAATGCATGGCGGTGGATTGTTTTTTGTTTGCTGTTTTAGAACGTTTGCGTGAGTGAGTGTTAGGAGATGAGGAAATGAAAGCAATGGAAAGGGTAAAAGAAAAAGAAAGTAGGTTGCTTGATATTTAAAACCTCCACGCTGCAATTATAATGATACTACTTACAATAATGATAATAGGAACAATACCAAGAATATAATGATAATGAAAACAACACTACTACTACTACTACTACTACTACTACTACTAATGCTTTTACCATTTCAATTTCTGCCCCAACTGATAGGCTACTATTTTTATACTACTACTACTACTACTACTACTACTACGTCTGAGAAAATAATTAAAATAGCAATAAACCCATAAATCAACCACTAAATGTTACAGAATCGATACCCCTTCAATCCCAGCACCAATCTGTCAGTATTTACGAGGGGCGCGAAGTGCGAGCATCCTGGCGGATACGCGGGCCGGGCAGCCACAGCCACGCGGCCCTCCGTCAACGGGGCATTCACCCGCCCGTGTGTATGTGACGGACAGCTCGCGGGGGAGGCTGTTGTTGTAACCTTACGTACGTGAGGAACGAAGGGCGCCGCTTTCACGCACTTGACTCCGCACGCAACGACTACTGACTGTTACCAAGACCACTGCTACTACTATTACTGCTACTGCTGCTGCTATTGCTGCTGTTACTACTACTACTACTACTACTACTACTACTACTGCTACTACTACTGTTACTATTACTAAACTTTTCTTCCCTCTCTTTCCTATACAAGTGGTCTCTTCTACTTTTTACTTGTTTCATGTCCTTTTAGTTACTTATGGAAGGGAGTAGTTATATTATTATTATTATTATTATTATTATTATTATTATTATTATTATTATTATTAGTAGTAGTAGTAGTAGTAGTAGTAGTAGTAGTAGTAGTAGTAATGAATGTGGATGTGAGGGACCTAAGATTAAATGGAGTTCAGCCAGCAGAGAGCATAACCAGAGAGCATTAATGACGCAAGAGTTAATGACAGGAAATTAAATGAACTTAACTTGGCTAAGAACATACACGACGAGAATGAAAGATGACAAAAGTGAAAGTGAGAGAACTTAAGCTTAGTAAATGAAGTCCAGCCGCTGTTTACATTAACTCGTGACAGTATTTTATCTATTTTTATTTTTTATATACACGACGAGAATGAGTGATGACAAAAGTGAATGTAAATGAAGTCCAGCTGCTGTTTACATCAACTCGTGACACTATTTTATTTTATTATTTTCTTTTTTTAGGTTTTTAATGTGAATTTTAAACGATCGACTTTGGTGTGGCTTATGTTGCTTTATGAAGTTAAATCAATTTCTTTACCATTTCTACCATCTACGAGTGGAGGTTAAAAAATAGATACACTGGTTAACTCTCGCATTAGGAAGTAGGACAGCATGATTATTACACGGTAGCTGAAAATATTAAGAGCGATAGCAAGTGAGCATACGACTGAAGGCTAAAAAACAAAGATGCGGGGTAACTTTTGCATTAAGAATTTGGACAGCTCAATAATGGCAGTCACAATCATAAACAGCGAAAAACAAGCAAGTAAATATGTGAGCGGATGTTAGAAAGTAAGGATAAAAAAACAAATAAAGATAAATAACAAGTAAGAAGTAACAAGCAAGTAAATATGCGAGAAGGTGTTAGAAAATAAGAATAAATTAAGTTGGTCTTGGTCTGGGTTGGGAGTCTCCTTAGCATAAACTCCCCCGCCCCCTCCGTCTCCCCACCTCTCTAACGGAGCACATAAATCTACATTAGGCCGAGGTGGGGAGATTAATTACGCCGATGGGAGGCAGAAAAAATATAAATAGCTGCGGCAGCCATTACCTTAAGTGGCCTCGATGGTGCTAAGAGGAAATTGAAAAAAAGGGGAAGTGATAAATGGCGAGATAATTGGGAGAGAAAAATTACAAGTGAAGATTAGGCATGAAAAAAGGACTTGGTTGTTAATGGGATGATAGTGGTGATGATGGTGGTAGTGGTGGTGGGCGTGATGGTAGTAGTAGTAGTAGTAGTAGTAGTAGTAGTAGTAGTAGTAAAATAAGAAAAGAAAAGAACTTAGAAGAAGAAAAGAAGAAGAAGAAGAAGAAGAAGAAGAGGAAGAAGAAGAAGAAGAAGAGGAAGAAGAAAAAGAAGAAGAAGAAGAAGATACTGACGAAAAAGAAAAAACAAAAAGAAGGAGAATTGGAAGAAGAAAAAGAAGAAAAGAAGAAGAAAAAAAGAAGAAGAAGACGAAGAAGAAGATAGAGATGACTTAGAAGACGTAGACGAAGATAAAGACGAAGACGAAGACAACAACGAAGAAGAAGAAGAAAAAAAAGAAGAAAAAGACGCTTGGGCACTGCAAATACGACGCAGAAACACAAATTAATTAAAGCAAAACAAGAACGAAGGACAAAAAAACAAAACAAAAACAAAAACAGAATCAAGGACGTTAGGAGAAGGGAAGCAAAGTACACAGAGATAAATTTAGCAAGTGTGAAGTAATTATGTTGATGGGAGAGATAAAAAGAGGCAAAAAACGGGAGGGAGAGAGAGAGAGAGAGAGAGAGAGAGAGAGAGAGTGAGAGAGAGAACTAGGTCAACACACTACAGACTACACTCATGCACTCCACTCCCATCTCTCTCTCTCTCTCTCGTACACTCATCTCTTCTCCGTGCAAACTAACAATTATAAAACACAACAATCAATAGAGTTCTTGGAAGATCGGTGTTTCTTTAGCGATAAAAGACGAAAAAAATAAAAAAAATCCGGCTCCTTAAACAGAAAACGAAGCAAATCACAAGGTTACGTGTTTTGCTTGTTTTCATTTTCCTTGGTGTAAAGGAGTTTGGATTTTTCTTGTTTTTTCTCATTTTGTTTGGTCTTCCTTCCTTTTTTCTATTTTCACTTCGATAATGACATCACTCGTTCTTTCCTTTTCTTCTCTTTTTTTTTGTTGTTGTTGCTCCTCATTCATCACCTGGCTTCCTTTTCTTTCTGTCCTCCATCTGTCATCAACTTCAAAAGGGATAAAAACTATGTAGAACACACCTTCCTTTTTTTTTCCCGTGTCTCTTGTATCCTTAACGTAACCCCTTTCTTTATTTTTCTTTCTTTCTCTATTTTTTTTTTACCTGTGTCCTCCTCCTCCTCCTCATACTGCTACTACTACTACAACAACAACAACTACTACTACAACTACTACTACTACTACTACTACTACTACTACTACTACTACTATCACCACCAGGAACAGCTACAGATACAACCACAACTACAACCACACCTTTCAAAACTTCCCAAATCCTTCTCTTCTTCCTCCTTACCACCTTCCCTCACGTCCTTCCCCTCACCCTCCATACTACAAACAGCAATGCACTGACTGAAGCTTAACATACATCACACCCACCACAACAAGGGCGTCGATGAACCATTAAGAGATGAACCATTACCATAACTAAAATCCGCCCCGTTCCGTTCCTCCTCGCCTCCCTTCATTGCACACGCTGCCCACCACATACAACCCACCTCTGTCCCGCGCTGTTTGTCCCGTCCAAGCTGCGCCAACATTACCAAGATTTACGAGGGTTGTGTAGTGTTATGTTGAATGCCTGGCTTGACTTGCCTTGCCCTTCCCTCCCTTCTCCCATCCCTCTCTGCAATCCTACCTCCAGTACCTCTACCTCCTCCTCCTTCTCCTTCTCCTCTGTGGTATGGCTTTCAAAGGGTGTCTTGAAAGCGGGTGTGGACTTAAGTGTTGCATAAGGTAAGGTAAGGTTGGGGGCACACGGTACAGCTGCGCGTGGCCTCGGTGCTCATCTCCGTGCTATTTTCCCTTGACCCTGTGGTGGAGCAATGTAAAATAAGGTATATACGGACAAAGCGTAAACAAAAGACAATGGGAAGAAAAACCAATGTATCTTCGGGTGTAAACTAAGGTATTACCCCCTGTCCTCCTCTTCCCTTCCCTGTCCTCCTCTTCCCTTCCCTGTCCTCCTCTTCCCTTCCCTTTCCTCCTCTTCCCTTCCCTTTCCTCCTCTTCCCTTCCCTTTCCTCCTCTTCCCTTCCCTTTCCTCCCCTCCCTTCCCCTTCCTCCTTCCCTTCCTTCCCTTCCTCCTTCCTTCCCTTTCCTCCTCTTCCCTTCCTTCCTTCCTTTCCTTCCCTTCCTTTCCTCCCCTTCCTCCCTTTCCTCCCTTTCCTCCTCTTCCCTTCCCTTTCCTCCTCTTCCCTTCCCTGTCCTCCTCTTCCCTTCCCTTTCCTCCTCTTCCCTTCCCTGTCCTCCTCTTCCCTTCCCTTTCCTCCTCTTCCCTTCCCTTTCCTCCTCTTCCCTTCCCTTTCCTCCTCTTCCCTTCCCTGTCCTCCTCTTCCCTTCCCTTTCCTCCTCTTCCCTTCCTTGTCCTCCTCTTCCCTTCCCTTTCCTCCTCTTCCCTTCCCTTTCCTCCTCTTCCCTTCCTTGTCCTCCTCTTCCCTTCCCTTTCCTCTCCCTTCCCTTTCCTCTCCCTTCCCTTTCCTCTCCCTTCCCTTTCCTCTCCCTTCCCTTTCCTCTCCCTTCCCTTTCCTCTCCCTTCCCTTTCCTCTCCCTTCCCTTTCCTCTCCCTTCCATGTCCTCCTCTTCCCTTCCCTTTCCTCCTCTTCCCTTCCCTGTCCTCCTCTTCCCTTCCCTTTCCTCCTCTTCCCTTCCCTGTCCTCCTCTTCCCTTCCCTTTCCTCCTCTTCCCTTCCCTTTCCTCCTCTTCCCTTCCCTTTCCTCCTCTTCCCTTCCCTTTCCTCCTCTTCCCTTCCCTTTCCTCCTCTTCCCTTCCCTGTCCTCCTCTTCCCTTCCCTGTCCTCCTCTTCCCTTCCCTTTCCTCCTCTTCCCTTCCCTTTCCTCCTCTTCCCTTCCCTTTCCTCCTCTTCCCTTCCCTTTCCTCCTCTTCCCTTCCCTTTCCTCCTCTTCCCTTCCCTGTCCTCCTCTTCCATTCCCTTTCCTCCCTTCCCTTCCTCCTTCCTTCCCTTCCTCCTTCCCTCCCTTCCCTTCCCTCTCCCTTCCCTTCCCTCTTCCTTCCCTTTCCTCTCCCTTCCCTTTCCTCCTCTTCCTTCCCTTCCCTCCTTCCCTTCCCTGTCCTCCCTCTTCCTTCCCTGTCCTCCCCTTCCTTCCCCCTTCCCTTTCCTCCTCTTCCCTTCCCTTTCCTCCTCTTCCCTTCCCTTTCCTCCTCTTCCCTTCCCTGTCCTCCTCTTCCCTTCCCTTTCCTCCTCTTCCCTTCCCTTTCCTCCTCTTCCCTTCCCTGTCCTCCTCTTCCCTTCCTTGTCCTCCTCTTCCCTTCCCTTCCTCCTTCCCTTCCCTTTCCTCCTCTTCCCTTCCCTGTCCTCCTCTTCCCTTCCCTTTCCTCCTCTTCCCTTCCCTTTCCTCCTCTTCCCTTCCCTTCCTCCTCTTCCCTTCCCTTCCCTTTCCTCCTCTTCCTTCCCTTTCCTTCCCTTCACTTCCCTTTCCTCCTCTTCCCTTCCTTGTCCTCCTCTTCCTTCCTTGTTCTCCCTTCCTTCCCTTTCCTCCTCTTCCTTCCCTTTCTCCTCTTCCCTTCCCTGTCCTCCCTTCCTTCCCTTTCCTCCTCTTCCCTTCCCTTTCCTCCTTTTCCCTTCCCTGTCCTCCTCTTACCTTCCCTTTCCTCCTCTTCCCTTCCCTTTCCTCCTCTTCCCTTCCCTTTCCTCCTCTTCCCTTCCCTGTCCTCCTCTTCCCTTCCCTGTCCTCCTCTTCCCTTCCCTTTCCTCCTCTTCCCTTCCCTTTCCTCCTCTTCCCTTCCCTTTCCTCCTCTTCCCTTCCCTTTCATCCTCTTCCCTTCCGTTTCCTCCTCTTCCCTTCCCTTTCCTCCTCTTCCCTTCCCTGTCCTCCTCTTCCCTTCCCTTTCCCCGTCTTCCCTTCCCTTTCCTCCTCTTCCCTTCCCTTTCCTCCTCTTCCCTTCCCTTTCCTCCTCTTCCCTTCCCTTTCCTCGTTAACTTCCAAAGGTCCAAAACCAAACCAAACGCAGCTGTGTGGAGAGACGGATACATAAATGTGTAGAAAGAAAGGTTAAAAGAGAGAAAGAAAGGTAGATCAACAGAAACAGAGAAAGAAAGAAAGAAAGGAAGAAAGATCAACAGACTGAGAGAAAGAAAGAAAAAAAGAAAAAGTGAAAGAAGGAATGAAAGAGAAGGAGAAAGAAAAATCAGGCTTTCATTATCATACCCAAACAAACACGAGACGTCGAGCTTGGCTATGAATCCCAGCACAATCTTAAACGACTCTTAATATTACTCAAGGGGAGAATACCAAGAAGGAGAAGAAGGAGAAGAAGAAGGGGAAGATAAAGAAGAAGAAGAAGAAAAAGAAGAAGAAGAAGAAGAAGAAGAAGAAGAGGAAGAAGCAGAAGAAGAGGAAGAGGAAGAAGAACAAGAACAAGAAGAACAAGAAGAACAAGAACAAGAATAAGAACGAGACTGAGAAGAAAAAGAAGAAGAAGAAGAAAGAAAGAAAGAAAGAAAGAAAGAAACAAAAAAAGAGAGAAGAAAGAAAACGTTATCCACACAGCAAAAAACGTTGCATAGCGTATTATGAGTGAGAAAAATGGCGTAAAAACGTTTGTATAAATTGCAGTAATCATCAAGAGAGAGAGAGAGAGAGAGAGAGAGAGAGAGAGAGAGAGAGAGAGAGAGAGAGCACTACATTAGCAGCGAAGTGGAATGCGTCTATAAGGAATGACGCAACACACACACTCGTAAAAATATCCACTTGACGCATGAGTGGCTTCTGACTGTCAACTCCACCTCCTCCACCACCACCATCACCTCCACTACCATCTCCACCACCACCACCACCACCTTAACCTTCACCTCCACCTCCAAAACCGCCACCGCCACCACCTACACCACCAAGCTAACCATATCTCCACCTCCTCCACTCCTATCACAGCCATCTCTTCCACCTCCACCTTCACTTCCACCACCATCTCAACCATTACATCCACCTCTACGCTATCGTTACCACATCCACCACTCTTATACCATCATCTCCACGTTACATCCACCACCACCACCTCCTCCACTACTAAATCCACTTCCATCACTTACGCATCCACCATCTCCACCACTCCATCATCACCACTACCACCTCCTCCTCCTCCTCCTCCTCCTCCTGCAACTGTGCAAACAACAAGAAAAACAGAGAGAGAGAGAGAGAGAGAGAGAGAGAGAGAGAGAGAGAGAGAGAGAGAGAGAGAACAGAACAGAACACATTACAAGGCTGGTAAGGAGAATGTCAAGGACGGAATATTTTTGACGTATGTGCTAATGGGAATGATGATGATGATGATGATGGTGATGATGATGATGATGATGAGGAGGAGGAGGAGAAGGAGGAGGAGGAGGAGGAGGAGGAAAACGATTAGGAGCAAGGATAAATGAGACACAAGATAAAGATACTAAACAAGGCACTGAATAATGTAGAATGAGAGAGAGAGAGAGAGAGAGAGAGAGAGAGAGAGAGAGAGAGAGAGAGAGAGAGAGAGAGAGAGAGAGAGAGAGAGAGAGAGAGAGAGAGAGAGAGAGAGAGAGAGAGTAAATAGAACCAAAAAATATAGCAACAAAACAAAGCAGTAATAGTAATTGTAGAAGAAGTAGTAGTTGCAGTAGAAGAAGAAGAAGAAGAAGAAGAAGAAAAAGAGAAAAATAATAATAATAATAAGAAGAAAGAAGAAGAAAAAGGAAAATATAGAAGAGAACAGTAGAAGCAGAAGTAGTAGTAGCACCAAAGGAGAAGGAGGAAGAAGAAGAGATCAGGAGGAGGAGGAGGAGGAGGAGGAGGAGGAGGGCCAGGCCAGACGGGAGGAGCAATCAGCGGCACTACTCGGAGGTGCGTGCCAAATGAGTGCCGGAGTCAACGAGGCCGCAAAAAAAGTGCCACGGGGGCCAACACTCTCCGCTACCTGGTGATGGTCGCTCAGGTGTGTGTGTGTGTGTGTGTGTGTGTGTGTGTGTGTGTGTGTGTGTGTGTGTGTGTGTGTATGCCTCTCTCTCTCTCTCTCTCTCTCTCTCTCTTTTCCTTTTCTTCTCTCTGCTCACTTTCCCAGGCTTTCTCTTCTCTTCCTTCACCTCCTCCTCCTCCTCCTCATCATCCACTTCGCCTTCTTCATCTCTTCTTTCTCCTCGTTCTCTCTCTTTTTCATCCACTTTTTCCTCTTCATGTTTCTCCTCCTCCTCCTTCATCATCATCATCTTCCTCCTTCTGCTCTTTCTGGTCTCTCTCATCGTTCGGTTTAGTCTCTTCCTCCTCCTCCTCCTCCTCCTCCTCCTCCTTCAGGTGCACAAGAGTAGAAGAGAAGAGAAAAAAAATAAAAAGGGTAATGTGAAGTAATGGTTCTTTAAGTGAGGACGAGGGGCTTGGCAATGCTGAGGAGGAGGAGGAGGAGGAGGAGGAATTGGCAACACTGATGAGATGCTATGAAGGGTGGGACGAAGGTTGAAGAGGTGGAGTCTAAAGAGGAGAAGAAGAAGAAGAAGAGGAAGAAGAAGAAGATGAAGAAAGAGAAACAAAAAGAAGAAGAAAAAGAAGAAAAAGAAGAAGAAGAAGAGAAGAAGAAGAAGAAGAAGAAAGAGAAGCACAAAGAAGAAGAAGAAGAAGAAGAAGAAGAAGAAGAAGAAGAGAGAAAAGGAGAGAAGGGAATGGAGGAATGGGAGCTAAAATATAATGAAGAGGAGACAAACAAGGAAGAAGAAACAACAAGTGACGAGTGAGAAAACGAAAGAAGGAAAGAAAGAAAGAAAGAAAGAAAGCAAAAGCTGAAAGCAAGCACCCTAACATCAAAACAAACAGAAAGGAGAGGGTGAGAGGGAGAGCGATAGCAACACACACACACACACACACACACACACACACACACACACACACACACACACACACACACACACACGTGAACTCCCATAAGGTTGAGTTACTGTCGCGATCCGGAAGGAGGAGGAGGAGGAGGAGGAGGAGGAGAGGGCAACGATTGGAGGAGGAAAGAGATAGGAGACAGATAGAAGGAGAAGAGGAGGAGACTGATAGAAGAAGAAGGAGGAGGAGGAGGAGGAGGAGGACAGCTGATCCGAAGGAGGTGATGTCACACTCACAACCCGGACCAGAGTAAGTGCCAAATACCACTCCCTCCCTTCTCTCTCTCTCTCTCTCTCTCTCTCATGGCACTCCCTCTTCATCACTTTTCTCCGTTGGCACTCCCTCTCTTCTTCTACTTCCTCCTCCTCCTCCTCCTCCTTCTCCTTCTCCTCCTCTTCCTCCTCCTGTCATCTAACAAGCCGCCCCTACGAGCATACATTTTTCCGTACCTCCTCCTCCTCCTCCTCCTCCTCCTCTTTAACGTGAGCGAAAATAAACTAAGAATGTGAGAACTGAGACCAAAAGTGATGACTGTAGAATGAAGAGTAGAATAAAATAAACAAAATAAAAGAACATGAGAACACGGAAATAGGAAAATGCGAGAATTGATAATCCAAGAAAATCTAATACGAACATTTGAAAACACAAGAATCCGAGAAACAATATGAGGGAATACGAGATTACGAGAATATGAGAAAAAATGTAAAAAATAGTTATAATACAATGAATGGGAGGAGAAAAGAACGAAAATAGAACGAGGGAAAGAAATATATATCTTTTTTTTTTTTTTTTTACTGCAGAGGAGACTGTGCAAGGGCGTAAAAAAAAAGAGAAAGCAATAATGAAAAACAAAACAAAAACAAAAACAAAAACAAAACAAAAAAACCGCTACTTGTACTGCTCCTAAAATACAGATGTGAATAAATAAATATATGTAGAACTAACCTCAAATCAACGTTAACAAGACTCAGAGGAAATAAACGTGAAGTAAATATAAGATTGAAAATAAATGTGAAATCAACGTTAAGAACATGTGTTAAGTAAATGTGAAATTGACGCTAAGTATCTGTTAAGTAAATGTGAAATTGACGTTGAGTATCTGTTAAGTAAATGTGAAATTGACGTTGAGTATCTGTTAAGTAAATGTGAAATTGACGTTGAGTATCTGTTAAGTAAATGTGAAATTGACGTTGAATATCTGTTAAGTAAATGTGAAATTGACGCTGAGTATCTGTTAAGTAAATGTGAAAT